>NC_138771.1:297252453-297482453 GCF_965119305.1 Pelophylax lessonae
GGTCTTGGATTTCTGTATCAGTTAAATGCTTTTTACATATGTGCATAATGAGTGGAATATAATTTTTAAAAAATATTGATGTAGCACCCTCCTAGGTAGGTGCTAGGTAAAGGCATTGTTTTGCTCCATCTGCTTATCAGGGGAGACTGATCAGTAGTTTTGCCTGTTAAAATGTGTCCATGTGTGATTTACTTGGTCTGAGGGAGTGTCCCCACTGTATCCAATAGGGGAGCCTGTTGGACAGTGGAGGAAACCCAGCCAGTGGCACACAGGCTTTTGTGGCTGTCCCAGTGAGAGGTCACAAAAGTGGTGCATCCTGGGATAGGTCATAAAAACCAGGGGCACATGTGACAGGGCATCTTTGGGTGGGAAGCCAGGTCCCAGGAGGAGGGTGACGGTTTGTTTCTCCTCCTGTCAGCAAGGAAGGTGGTCACAGGCAGTCGGCCTAGTGGACCAAGTGTGTGATGCCGAGCCAGGAGGTCCAGGATACTGACAAATGGAGCTGAAGGCAGAGCAACCGAGGGAAAAACAGTGTCCGTGAGTACCGGGAAGCTTGCCAGGGGTCTGCCCAGGAAGGGAACCACTCCAGGGGAGAGTCAGTGGACAAGTGGCTAGCATGCACGGGAAGTGAGAGAGGGGGTGCCAAGTCAGGACCCTGAAGAGAAATAAAGTCAGGAACCTATGAGATGGACGGTGATGTTAAGGCTACACTATCCAGCTGATCAGAGCTTTGCCATTAAGTGTGTGTCTATTCCACAGGAGTGGGAGGCAATTTTTCTGTTGAGTGTACTAACCATTGGGTGTCTGCACAGTGATTGGTGGTGGATTTAATGGTGTCACATCCCAGCACTTGGATACCAGGGTTCTTCAGCTCATACCTACGGATCCTCTCTCTCGTCTTCATAGACATTTTCATTATATGATTCTATGGACTATATTGTGGTTTTATTTAGTTTTAGCGCCACTGAATTCTATTAGTGTGCTAGTAGGCATACTTATGTGAGTTCTTATTTATATAATTGTATTATATTTGACTTTGTAATTACTATCATCAATTTAAATATGTTAAACTTATCAGGACCTTTTTTTTCTCTATAGGCAAAAACGCAGATAATCCTTTTTTTGGTCAATGATTTTATAAGGGCAATAGATCGGAGTATCCCCACCCTAAAGGTGAACTGAAAACACTTAACCATCTAAAAAATTTGTGTTACTTATCCCAGAATGCAAAACCAATCCGCCTGAAGAGAACACACATTGGCAGCGCTACATAGAATTCTAATAATCTCCGAAGAGATTTCAGATAAACAAATGTTCAGAAAACAGTTCTCAAACTACACAGTCCTTGGTTGACAGTCTTTGTCCTTCACCGATGTATTTCCCCTAGGCAATGCACAATCACCATCAGGACTTTGTATACTGCACCTTTAAAGAACTCAAATCACTGGTTCCACTGCACCGCTTACTGCCAGAGATAAGATGGCTCACACTCCTCTTAAATCCACACAATGTCCCTTCTCTGTGCAGTGGTTTTGCACAGGGCAGCCTGGATCCTCCTATTCTCGGGTCCCTCTTCGCTGCTCCTGGCCCCTCCCTCACATCGAGTGCCCCACAGCAAGCCGCTTGGTATGGGAGTACCTGAGCCAAGCGACAGCTCCGTATGTCTATTGTCTATTCAGACACAAAGATGCCGTTTTGCCCTACCCCCCTCTCTCCCCTAATTGGCTGACTGATAGCAGCGGGAGCCAATGGCGCGGCTGCTGTGTCTCAGCCAATCGGGAGAGAGAGCCACAGACGGCCGAAAGACTTGTGGACATCACTAAACTTCAGTAGAATAAATGGATTTTTGTAAAATCTTACCGTAAAATCCTTTTCTCTTAAGCTCATTGACAGACGCAGTCCTCTTGATTAATAACACATTGGGTTATACTGCCCTCTACAGGAGTAGGACACTAGCCGGAAGGAAAACGTTCTGGCCACACCTTAGGGGCAGTCCCAGAGGGTATATCCTCTCTCTCTCTGCTACAGGAAGTCAGTTATGTCACAAAGCAGGGTTTAACCCAGACCCAACTCAAAAACAGAGGGGCGGGTATTACGTCTGTCAATGAGCTTAAGGGAAAAGGATTTTACAGTAAGATTTTACAAAAATCCATTTTTCTCTGTCGCTCATTGACAGACGCAGTCCTCTTAATTAATAACACATTGGGACGTCCCAAAGCAGTGCCACAAATGAGGGGTGGGATAACAGAAATAAAAATTTAAATCCAGAAGGCCCAACCGGTGCCGACTAGAAGTCTTAAAGGCTCATCAAACCAAGGATGAGACTCAACTGAAAACCCAACAGAAAAAAACCCTCGAGGTAGACCACCGGTCTCCTCAAATTGCTGCTCAACCCCCTGTTGCAGAAAGGCCAAAATTCGGGTCACCGAATAGGTACGTGGGGGAAATCCAAGAGATTCACACCACGCAATATAAGCCTTCCATGTGCGATAATAGACTTTGCTGGAAGTCGCTTTCCTTGCATTAGAGTAGGAATAACTGAAGCTGACAATCCCTTGTACTTCAGTACCTGGGTCTCAATGGCCAGGCCGTTAAAGCCAGCGATTGTAAAGCAAGATGGAAGATCGGTCCTTGAGACCGCAGATCCTCTCTGAGAGGAAATCTCCAAGGAGCGTCCGCGACCGGCCTGCCCAGGTCGGCGTGCCCGGCTTGACGAGGCCAGTCCGGAATTACCAGGACCACCTCTATCCTGCGGAGAAGTTTCAGCAGCAACTTGAGAGGAGGGAAGACATACAGTAGCTGATACTGCCCCTACGGGGTGATCAGCGCGTCTGCTGCGTCCGCTAGAGGATCGCGGGCGTGGGCTACAAACCTCCGCACCTTCCTGTTGAGCCAAAATGCCAACAGATCCACCTCCAGGTGCCCCAATGAAAGCACATCTGGTGAAATCATTGGTGATTGACATAAGCCACAGCCGTGGCGTTGTCTGACTGGATCCGAACCAGGCTGCCCTAGAGCTGCTCGGTCCAGAAAATCAGACAAAGTCTGATCTCTCTCAGTTCCCACACATTTATCAGAAACTTGAATTCTATCGGAAGTAGTGACTTCCCCTGGCTGAGCATTGGAGACCGAAGCCACCAGACCAGAGACTCCCTGGTCCGCTCGCTCAACCGGATCCGATTCCTGGAGGGAAATGGGAACGATCTTTGGAAAAAATGAAGAAAACGTTCTGCTCAAGGAACGGAAACTACCGCCCCTTGTAGCATACGAATGTTGGAAGGGAAGAATCGCACCGGTAGAAGTGATTGACACTCGATCTTGTATCCCGACTGTATGATCCCCTGAACCCCTTTGTCCGGGATTCAGGAAAGCCATGGATCTGGAAACCGGTGAAGACGTTCCCCCACCCCAGAGATGGGTGGGGGCGCACCTTCAGGATGTATTGGTTTTATCTTCAGGTTTGGCTGAGCCGGACTTTTGTTTACCCGACCAGCGCCCTTTGAAACCCCCTGAGGGGGCTTTGGAGCCCTTCTCGCTCGCCCCAGCGGAGCGAACAAACCTTTTATGAGCTGAAAAGGAAGGTCCTCGCCTGTTACGAGGTCCTTTACCCTTAGCAGTCTGCGGCAAAAAAGTGCTCTTGCCCCCAGTGACATCCTTTATGATCTCGTCTAAGGTGGCCCCAAACAGGCGATCCCCCTGAAAAGGGAGATTAGCCAAAGCTTTCTTGGAACCTTGATCCGCCGACCAGCACTTTAACCACAACACACGTCTGAGGACCACTGCTGACATCGATGCATGCCCTAACAAGGGAGTGGCATCCAGAGCGGCGTCACAGACGAACTGTAGTCCTTGTATAATTTGCTCCATCAAATCAGATGCTGCTGGGGGGGATACTTCTCCCCTTTAAGTCACGGCGTACCAATTTGGCCCATTCTGTCAATGTTTGTGAGACTAAACCAATGGCAACCACTGGCCTAAAGGTTGACCCTATCAGGGAAAAAAATGGTGCGGGATTCCGCTTCCACTTTTCGATTCACTGGATCCTTAAAGGACAGAGCGTCCTCCAACGGGATAACAGTGGCTTTATTTAGTCTGGAAATCGGTGGGTCCACCACTGGTGGTACCGTCCATTTTTTAATGAGGGATTCCTCAAACGGATAGCGCCTAGCAATGCGTTTGGAAATAGCAAGGGTTCGTTTCGGATGATCCCATTCCTCAATTTTATTACCAAAGCATTTGGGTAAAGGAAAAACCTTCGCTATCTTGGTAGGCTTACTGGTACCAAAAGGAATTTCCATGTCGGTTACCTTTGCCGGTGTAACCTCAAGTCTTAAGGTTTCCCGGACAGACACAACTAGTGCGTCCACCAACGCTTCTTCATGTGCTATGGCGGAGGCAGAGACGTCCTCCTCACTGTCTGATTACCTGAAACAACAGCCCCAGAAGAGAGACCTGCAGCTGCGATGACCAGCTCAGAATCTGTATCTGAAGTATCAGATGAAATAGGGGTAGGCGGGGGTCGCTTTCTGGACCCCCGTCCCTGACAGGCCACCTCCACCCGGGATACCAAAGACTCCAAAACTGCTCATAATGCATCAATCACAAGTGGGGCACTGGAGGGTCCTGTGGCCACCTCGAGGGGATCAGGTGGGGATACATGTGTGGCAGGGTCCATGATTATACAAGACACTTGCCAGCAAAAAAAAAAAAAAAAATTAATAATTGCAATGAAAAAAAACTTTTTTTTTTTTTTTTGTTATAATCCCCCAGCGCAACAGCGCCCCTCAGTGTTACCTGCTTTGGACCCCACAGAGAGAGAGAGAGAGACCCCAAGGCTCACCACCTGATGCACAGAAGTTTCTATCAACCTGCCCCAGCCCTGTCTGTTACAGACAGGAAGTCTTTGGCTCCTTTTCCCGGGTAAAGGAGGCGGCTCCGCCCCTTTACACGCCCTCCGGCGCCTCCCAATTACTCCTCGAGGTGTTTGGTCATCTCAAACATGGCCGCCCCCATGCTGGAGACACGAGGCTACGCCAAGATGACGGCCCAGCGCGACCTGCGGGAAGATGGCGGCGGCCTGTGGAGGATGGCAGCGGCTTGTGGCAAGATAGCGGCGGCCTGCGGGAGGTAGTCACCGGCCTGTACGGCCTGCGGGAGGATGGCGGCCTGCGGGAGGATGGCGGTAGTCCAGGCACAGGCATCAGCCTGTATTGCAACCTTATCAGGTAGGATGCTATCACCCTTATACATGGCCATCATCACAGTAATGCCCCATTGACTTCAGTCATGGTCGCTTAACAGTGCTCACTCATACAGTGACTTTAGATAGTCAGCTCCCAAACCAAGCCTCCTGGTTTCTTATTCACAAAATCACACTCAATTGGGGGATCTGTGACACCTGTTATAGGATAGAGGGGGGGACCCAGAAACATGAGCGTCTGACCATCCCAGGGAGGGGCCCGTATCCACCAACACACCCGTCAGGGGGAGAGGGGGAACATTCTACTCACCATACCGGAACAGGCGGGCGCCAACTCCTGACAGAACCCCTCTCCACCGAGTTGGGGGGGCTGTCGACCAATACGGACGCCGTGACTCAGTTTCCAACTGGTCGTCGGTGTCCAGGCGAGACGTTTAACTCGCAGGGTCAGTCCCCATCCAGTGGGACTATGTCGCGGCCGACCCAGCACGGAGCTAGGGCCTGCACGCGCTCGCAGGCTGACTGGGGTGACCACTGGATCTCAACATCCAGCCCGTCGCCCAGTTTCAGCGTACTTGCTTGAAGATCTCACAGGAACACTGGAGAAAAAAAGCTGCCTAAAAAAAAGGTTTTTCTAAAAAATCTTGCCAGGACCAAAGATCCCAGCAAGGAACTTAGGTCCTTACTCCTAACTAGACAGAAAAAACTGACTTCCTGTAGAGAGAGAGGATATACCCTCTGGGACTGCCCCTAAGGTGTGGCCAGAACGTTTTCCTTCCGTCTAGTGTCCTACTCCTGTAGAGGGCAGTATAACCCAATGTGTTATTAATCAAGAGGACTGCGTCTGTCAATGAGCGACAGAGAAATTGAGTTTGCAGTAAAGAGCCAATTTCCTTTACCTACTACCAGTCACCCTAGCTGACTATGTAAGGTCAAGCAACCAGACCCTATAACACAAAAAGCATATAAATATTCAGGTAAAAAAAACATATACTTATAATAATTAAGAATATTTATGAATTTTCTTATTCTGGAGTTCGTCCTTACATGGTTCCTCTGTTAAAGCTGAATTCCAGTCAATGCTTACAGTTAGTGAGGCTCCAAGATAAGAAAATATTTTCCAATATTTTCCATATAGAAATGTGTAGTCTTACTTGAATCTTGGTGCGCTTTTTGTTTTTCTAAATCTGTGCAGCAATCCAGTGTAAAACGTTACCTCTCTGCAGGAGCTTCCCATAAGGACCAGTCACTGCCGCTCTCACTCTATGTATACAGTGACTTGTCTTCTATTGGTCTCCCTCCGGTAGTTATCTGCAGGCATTCTGTAGCAGGTAATCCTGCTGGTTCCCTGCAACAGCTCTAATCTCTGCACAGGTTATGTGCAACACAAAGGTTACTGCTATTTTATATGGCAACATCTGAGTTGCAAAGGTGTTTGGGGCACAGAGATTGTATTAATATACTCTGTAGTTACTGAGGAATATATTTTAAATGAAAGTTTTTGTGCACAAAGTTCAGCATTGATAAGCTCCCCTTTTATTAAAAAAAAAATAAAAGAAAAAAAAATAATATTACACATCTTTTTTCAGGTAAAAAAAATGTGCATTTATTTATTTTATATTTTTTTACACTGAAGCCTGTAAAGCATTGCACCCAAGATTATCAGATCACTGGTGCAATGCCAAGAACCTGCAGACTCTCGCTCAACTGTCTCCCCGTGCCTCCCATACAGGCAGGCAGTTACTGAACTGCAGAAGAATCAACGAGCTACAAGAGTGCTTACCAGCATCCTCCTACAAGCTGCCAACTGCAGTGCCCGACGGTACCTGTAGTTCATTCATGTAACAGCGAGGAGAAGAACACCAACCTGCTATCAGGATGGGAGGGGGCGGGGGCTCTGAGGAATTGGGAAAACAGGAGGCAAGAGTTGTAACATGTAACATGTTTCAAAAGGTGAACTTCTCTTTCAAGCCATTATAATTTGTTAGCTATGCAGGTGGGCCTCAAGAAAACATCCACAAGCCTTTTTATATTCAATAATGCAAGTTACTTAAACAGTCCAGGGTTTAAAAGCAAACATGATATTTTATTCTAAGAGACATCGGTGGACAACTTCAAAGCTGGAGATCACAACTGAGTTCTAAAGGTGTGTAAGCTATCCCAATAGCTCCAAATTCATAAACATTAACAAAAAAAATGGAGTTCTGGTCCTTTTCTGTTTGCAAACAATCTTGTACAAGCTGTAAGAGAAGCATGTTTAGAGCCGGTGTAACGTGAGAATTACCTACCCCGTGAGAAAAACCTACCCTCGTCACTTCCGGCCAGGAACAGCTGAGCAGCGCAGCAGTGCGCATGCTCACAGCCCCGGATACCTAAAGGAACAACTGAGGAGCGGACTAGTGCGCATGCGCACTAGTAGAAAAATATCACGGTGTACCGTTAAAAAAACCTACCCACGCGGCGGTTACATAAAACAGCTGTGCGGCAATACGAGTCATCTCCGCTCCTGTCCCGGTCACTTCCCTGCTCTTGGCAAGTAAATATAAAAGCAGCTCTCGGCTCCGTGATTTATGTTTTCGTACACCCGCCGCCGCTTTTATATTTACTTGCCGAGAGCAGGGAAGTGGCAGGGACAGGAGCGGAGATGACTCTTATTGCAGCACAGTTGTTTTAATGTACCCGCTGCATTCCATACAGTGCCGTACACCGGAAGTGACGAGGGGTAGGTTTTTCTCACGGGTAGGTAATTCTCACGGAACACCGGTCCACACTAGCGCGACTGGTCAGGCGACTTGTCAGCCTGACAAGTTGCGCTCCCTCGCGGTCCATTGACCGCTACAGGACCCGTTCTAATAGGAGCGACACAAGTCGCTCCGACTTAGAAAAAGGGTCCTGTACTACTTTGGGGCGACCTCGGAGCGACTTGCATAGACTTCCATTATGTGAAGTCCATGCAAGTCGCTCCGAAGTCGTGGTGCATAGGAATGCACAAGTCGCCCCCGAAGTAGTACAGAGTCGTGTCGCCCCAGTGTGAACCGAGCCTTAGAGATAAACAGTACAGTGCAAAAGTTTTAGGGTCCTTTCACACGGCCGCTCCGCTGCTTTCCGTGTGTCCGCAAATCATCCTATTTTTTTGCGGATGATTTGCGGACATCAATGTAAGTGAATGGCACTGCGGATGTCAGCGGAATACCATCCGCTGACACCCGATTTTCCTCCTGTCAGTTCTGTTCCGTTTTTACGAAGGGAACAGAACCCTATTTTTCCTTCCGTGTAAAAAACGGAAAGGAAGGAAAATCGGATGTCAGCGGTGTCATCCGCAGTGCCATATACTTACATTAGGTCCGCATATCATCCGCAAACGGATGGGATGATATGCGGGCACACGGAGCGGATGACAGAAATGTCATCCGCTCCGTGGAAAAAGAAAAAAAAAAAGTCCCGCAGCGGACCTTTCACACGGACCTTAGGCAGGTGCGAAGAAATGCTATAAAGTAAGAATGCTTTTAAAAATGTATATTTTAGTTGTTTATTTTTTAGTTGTTTGTTTTTATCAAATGTACACAATGCAAAGTGAGCACACAGAAGAAAAATCTAATTCAAACCAATATTTAGTGTGAATACCATTCAAACCACCCTCAATTCTTACATTTGCACAAAACCAGGCATTTTTTAGGATTCAGGTGTATGATTAACCACTTATATCAAGGAGCATCTATTTCATATTCATTTATATCAGCTGTGTTTGGCCCACAGCTATCACATGGTACTTTGCCAATCACAACACCCTGTACCATGTGATTAACTGTAGCCAATCACAGATCACTCTAGATCAAAGCGGTCATGAATGGTTAACCCATTAGAAAAAAAAAAACCCTCATCACCCTCCTCCATAGTACAGTGTAACTATGGTGACACTGAACTACTGAAAGTATAAAAAAAAAAGTAAAAAAAATGTATTTTAAAAATAGATTTTGTGATATTTAAAATATACTGTCACCAGTGTCCCTGGTCACCACCCACACCAGTCATATAACAAAGTACTGCACTGGTGACAGTATATAAAAAAAAAAAATGTATTCAATTTCTTCATTTTTTTAAAAATGGTGACCAAAAAACTGTAAACTTCAAATAACTAACCATGTCCTTTACTAAATGCTTCCGTCTGTCTACTTTCCAAAAAAGGGGTCATTTGGGGGGGAATTCGTACTATTCTAACATTTAAGGGCCTCAAAAAATGGCTGTTAGTACATCAGAATTTATGTATTTTCAAACATATCTACCATAATTAGTCAACGCTACAACTTTCACACAAACCAATATATTGTATATACTTACTGGGATTTTTTTTTTTTTTTATTAACCAAAGACATGTATCAAAATACATTTTGGCTTGAAATGACAAAATTTGATTTTATTGGATAGGTTTTATGACAAAAGTAAAAAAAAAAATCATTTTTTCCCCCCATAAAATTTTGGTCTTTCATTTATATTGTAAAAAGTAAAAAAAAAAAAAAAAACAGTGGTGATCAAATACCAAAAGAAAGCTTTATTTGTGTGGAAAAAAAATGCAAAAAATATAATTTGTGTACAGTGTTGCATGACCACACAATTGCCAGTTAAAGTAGCGCAGTGCTGAACAGCAAAAATGAAAAGGGTAAAACCTTGTAGAGCGGAAGTGGTTAAGATCCATCTTCAGTGTAATGAACAAGGAGTCCTGGAAGTGATGGTTTAGCACCCACAGAGCCCTGATGTCAACATAATGACTGTCTGGGATTACATGAAGAGACAGAAGGATTTGAGGCAACAGATATTTACAGAAAATCTGTGGTTAGTTCTCCAAGATGTTTGGAGCAACCTACCTGTCAAGTTACTTCAAAAAGTGTGTGCAAGTGTACCTAGAAAAATTGATGCTGTTTTGAAGGTAAAGGGTGGTCACAACAAATATTAATTTGATTTGGATTTCTCTTCTGTTTATTAACTTTCCATTTTGTGAATTGATAATAAAACTATTAACAATTCCATTTTGAAAGGATTTTTCATTTACAGCATTTTTTACACCTGCCTAAAACTTTTGCACAGTATTGTAGATTTTAGATATATAGTTAATAACTAAATGGGGTCAAATACCCACTACCCCATTTCCCTCTATTCATAACTTACCTTGTGACTGCTGCTGTGTTGAAACTGAATACATTGCACAGATGTCTTATGAGCACCAACTGTTTTAATTGGAGAGTTTAACATTCTTAAGTCGTAAAGGTAAATTTTCCCACGAGAAGAGCCAACTGCCAGTGTAGCTCCATCTGGCATAAAGTCTACAGCAGTCAAAGGTGATTCGGCTACCACTGTTTGAAGAAGACTAAATGTAAAAGAACACAGTTAAAAATAACCATTACACATGGAAATTAGAGAGGCATTATGCATGTTCAGTTATCATGTTTGTTATACCTTGCATGATCATTTTGCACAAAAAAAAGCAGATCTGTATATTGCTTCTAAAAATGTATATATGGTTAAGCAATAAAGGGCTAGGAACCTTTGAAAGCAACAGTCTGCAGCAATGGCCACAAATCTTACTGCTGTTAGAATGAATTATACAAAAAAAAAACAAAAAAAAAAAAACACATTTTTAGAAAAGGAAACTTGCAACAAATTATATATATATATATATATATATATATATATATATATATATATATATATACATATACACACACACACACACAGTATATACATATACACCCACAGGTCCTTGCTGGTCACTGCAAGAAGGGTTAAAGAGGAACTTCAGGAATGAAACAAGTTACAACCGCTTGCAGCAGTGCCCCTCTCCCTGCAAGAGTAAATATGCTTGTTAAATCTAGGGATGCACAGATAAATGAGAAATACTTGACTCTGCCACTGGCAGGACCCTTGATTTTTAAGACAGGTATTCCATAGCATCCTCTCTAAGGAGCTTCAGAATGCAGTACCAAGCTAGCCCCCACCGCCCCAGTGTACACAGTTATGCCAAGGCCCACCCACAAACTGGAGCCTAAGGCTCCATGCACACAGGGCGTCATAAAAACGTGCTCCAAAGCTGTTTACATAACGCCGGGAAACAGCAGCTGTAAAAACGTGCTTTCAGTAGCTTTTTCTACTAGCGTTATTGCACGTTTGGCCACAGTAGCTGTTAGCAGCGTTTTTTTCTGCCTCCATTCAAAATCAATGGTTCCCTATGGGAGCCTATTGATTTGAATGGAAGTCACACCGCAGGTCGGATCAGGGTGATCCGACTTGCGGTGCGACCTGCATTGTGAGAATCTTGAGGGGGAACTCCACGCCAAAATGGGGAAAAAAAACGGCGTGGGGTTCCCCCCCAGGTTCCAAACCAGGCCCTTCGGATCTGGTATGGAATTTGAGGGTAGCCCCGCGCCGAAAAAACGGCGTGGGGTCCCCCCCAAAATCCATACCAGACCCTTATCCGAGCATGCAGTCCGGCATGCCAGGAAAGGGGAGGGGACGAGCGAGCGGCCCCACCCCCCCTGGATCATACCAGGCCACACGCCCTCAACATGGGGGGGGTGTGGGTGCTTTGGGGCAGGGGGGGCTCTGCACCCCGCACCTCAAAGCACCTTGCCCCCATGTTGATGAGGACAAGGGCCTCATCCCCACAACCCTGGCCGGTGGTTGTGGGGGTCTGCGGGCAGGGGGCTCATCGGAATCTGGAAGCCCCCTTTAACAAGGGGGCCCCCGATCCCGGACCCCCTCCCTATGTGAATGGGTATGGGGTACACTGTACCCCTACTCATTCACCCCATAAAATGCAGTGTATGGAAATGACGACAGGAGACGTTTTGGAAAATTTATTAAAAATCTTCATCCGGCTCTTGTCCTCTCCGGGGGTCTTCTCCTCTCCGAGGGTCTTCTGCTCTTTTGCTGTCCGCCCTTGTCTTCTCCTCTCCGGGGTCTTCTGCTGTCTTCTCCTCTCCGGGGGTCTTCTGCTGTCTTCTCTCCGAGGGTCTTCTGCTCTTATGCTGTCCGCCCTTCTTGTCTTCTCCTCTCCGGGGGTCTTCTGCTGTCTTCTCCTCTCCGAGGGTCTTCTGCTGTCCGCCCTTCTGCTGTCCAATCTTCTTGTCTTCTCCTCTCCGGTCTTCTGCTCTTTTGCTGTCGGCTGTCGGCTGTCCTCCTTCCTCCGGTCCTCCTCCGACGACGTCTTCAGCGATTATGCCGGCCTCTGGTCTCTGCAGCTTATTATATAGCCATTAGGGGCGTGGCCGCCAGATGACGTCATCGGGAGACCACGCCCCCTTGTGTCACAGATGACGTCATCTGTGACGTCTTCTGCTGTCCGCCCTTCTGCTGTCCAATCTTCTTGTCTTCTCCTCTCCGGTCTTCTGCTCTTTTGCTGTCGGCTGTCGGCTGTCCTCCTTCCTCCGGTCCTCCTCCGACGACGTCTTCAGCGATTATGCCGGCCTCTGGTCTCTGCAGCTTATTATATAGCCATTAGGGGCGTGGCCGCCAGATGACGTCATCGGGAGACCACGCCCCCTTGTGTCACAGATGACGTCATCTGTGACAAAAGGGGGCGTGGTCTCCCGATGACGTCATCTGGCGGCCACGCCCCTAATGGCTATATAATAAGCTGCAGAGACCAGAGGCCGGCATAATCGCTGAAGACGTCGTCGGAGGAAGACCGGAGGAAGAAGGACAGCCGACAGCCGACAGCAAAAGAGCAGAAGACCGGAGAGGAGAAGACAAGAAGATTGGACAGCAGAAGGGCGGACAGCAGAAGACCCTCGGAGAGGAGAAGACAGCAGAAGACCCCCGGAGAGGAGAAGACAAGAAGGGCGGACAGCATAAGAGCAGAAGACCCTCGGAGAGAAGACAGCAGAAGACCCCCGGAGAGGAGAAGACAGCAGAAGACCCCGGAGAGGAGAAGACAAGAAGGGCGGACAGCAAAAGAGCAGAAGACCCTCGGAGAGGAGAAGACCCCCGGAGAGGACAAGAGCCGGATGAAGATTTTTAATAAATTTTCCAAAACGTCTCCTGTCGTCATTTCCATACACTGCATTTTATGGGGTGAATGAGTAGGGGTACAGTGTACCCCATACCCATTCACATAGGGAGGGGGTCCGGGATCGGGGGCCCCCTTGTTAAAGGGGGCTTCCAGATTCCGATGAGCCCCCTGCCCGCAGACCCCCACAACCACCGGCCAGGGTTGTGGGGATGAGGCCCTTGTCCTCATCAACATGGGGGCAAGGTGCTTTGAGGTGCGGGGTGCAGAGCCCCCCCTGCCCCAAAGCACCCACACCCCCCCCCATGTTGAGGGCGTGTGGCCTGGTATGATCCAGGGGGGGTGGGGCCGCTCGCTCGTCCCCTCCCCTTTCCTGGCATGCCGGACTGCATGCTCGGATAAGGGTCTGGTATGGATTTTGGGGGGGACCCCACGCCGTTTTTTCGGCGTGGGGCTACCCTCAAATTCCATACCAGATCCGAAGGGCCTGGTTTGGAACCTGGGGGGGAACCCCACGCCGTTTTTTTCCCCATTTTGGCGTGGAGTTCCCCCTCAAGATTCTCACAGTGCAGGTCGCACCGCAAGTCGGATCAGGGTGTGACTTCCATTCAAATCAATAGGCTCCCATAGGGAACCATTGATTTTGAATGGAAGAAAAAAAACGTATAACGTGGCTTAACGCACGTTAAGCAACGTTATGGAGCCTTATGGAGCCTTTAGCAGCGTCAGACGTTTTTTGCAGCTTGACGCTGGAGCTCCTGAACCCACAGTTCCTGGGTTTTTTTTGGAGCTGTAAAACGCCCATGCCACTTGGAGCTCCTAAAAGCTCTATGTGTGCATGAGGCCATAGAATAACATGGATGGGCGTTCTGCAGCTGCAAAAAAAAAAAACGTCTGACGCTGCTAACAGCAGCTGTAAAACATCCAGTGTGCATGAGGCCTTAGGGGGGAAGAGGACAGGGTGTCAGAGGAATCAGGTAAACAATGGCTGTTCAACTACTCCTAGACAAAACAAGCGTTTTTTTTTCTGTTACATTTCCAGAGTTCAGCTTTAAAGGGCCTCTATATATTCTCTTTTAAAATTATTCACCACTGTGTATATATGAGGTTAATGACATCAATGCATGTGAACATTTTAGAACATTTTTTTCCTATACTATATATATATATATATATATATATATATATATATATATATATATATACACACACACACATACATATACACACACACACACATATACACACACACATAAGTTAGGCTTGCTATGCTTCCTGCTTAAAAACTTGCACAATGATGGACCTTAGCTGCTCTCACTCCATTTTGCGACTATGGGTCAGCTGAGAACCCAAAGGATACATTTAACACACAGACTCCCTAGGTGGTTTACCCAAGCAATTGATCACACTTTAAGGCTAGGTTCATACTTGAAACGAATGTGGCTGACAACATGGGTCCGGCGCGTCCCTGTTCTCATTTCAGGGACGAATCAGGCCCAAATTTTTGGCTGAAGTTGGACCTGAAACGGAGCCAAAGACACACATAAGCCCTGTGCAATTCGCTCCGCAGCCACCCCCGGAGATGTGAGAGCTGGTCACACTCTCTTGTCATGCGAATTGGATGTGAGGAAACCCACATCCAATTCCCATAAGAACCCAGCTTAAGAGCTCTTCAGCAAGGATCCTGAATGTACACACACACAATGTCATTAATAACAATGTCAAATTAACATTTAAATATCCTCTAGACCCCTGGTGCCCAACACATGGCTTGCTCAGCCTCTCTGTGGGGCCCGCAGGCTATTGGGCACCATATTAACAGCAGAGTAGAGGTATTTCCGCCCACAATACAAGTAAAGTCCTGACCCAGAGAGAGGGAGAGAGCGGTGCAGAAAGGTGTTCCATAGTTAGTGAGGCTGAAAAAAGACACAAGTCCATCCAGTTCAACCTATGTGTGTGTGTTTGCTTTTAACCGTACATTGTATACCCCTGTATGTTGTGGTCTTTAAGGTGTCCATCCAATAGTTTTTTGAAACTATCAATGCTCCCCGCTGATACGACTGCTTGTGGAAGAGAATTCCACATCCTTACCGCTCTTACAGTGAAGAACCCCTTACGCACTTTAAGGTTAAACCGCCTTTCCTCTAGTTTTAGTGAGTGGCCACGTGTCTTATTGTATTCCCTTACTCTAAATAGTTTGTTCCTTATGCTAGGGTCGCCAGTACAGTATTTGTACATTGATATCATATCCCCCCTCAAGCGTCTCTTCTCCAGAGAGAACAAGTTCAGTGCTTGTAGTCTTTCCTCATAGCCGATGTCCTCCATTCCCCTAATTATTTTTGTTGCCCTTCTCTGGACTTTCTCCAGTTCCAGCACATCCTTCCTGAGGACCGGTGCCCAGAACTGGACAGCATACTCCAGATGTGGCCGGACCAGAGTCTTGTAGAGTGGAAGAATAATCTCTTTATTTCTGGAGTGAATCCCCTTTTTTATACAACCCAGTATTCTGTTGGCTTTGCTTGCAGCGGCTTGGCATTGCATGCCACTTCCAAGCCTGTTGTCTACCAGTACCCCCAGGTCCCTTTCCATCCTAGACTCACCCAGAGGTTCCCCCCCTAGTGAGTAGCTTGCTTTCTGGTTTCTGGCCCCCAAGTGCATTACTTTACATTTTTCTACATTAAATCTCATCTGCCATGTAGTTGCCCACCCCGTTATTTTGTTCAGGTCTGCTTGCAAGATTTCCACATCCTGCATAGAAGATATTGGCATGCCTAGTTTAGTATCATCTGCAAATACTGAGATTGTACTAGATATCCCCTCCTCTAGATCATTTATGAATAAATTAAACAGGATTGGTCCCAGGACAGAACCCTGGGGGACCCCACTTTCCACACCCGCCCAATCCGAGTACTCCCCATTAATCACCACCCTCTGTACTCTCCCCTGGAGCCAGTTCTCTATCCAGGTACTCACCTTATGGTCCATACCTACCTTACTTAGTTTGTACAGTAAGCGTTTGTGGGGAACGGTGTCAAAGGCCTTTGCAAAGTCCAGATACACCACATCCACAGGCTTACCTTTATCTAAGTGGCAGCTCACTTCATCGTAGAAGGTTAATAGATTGGTTTGGCATGAACGGTATAGGTAAGGAATCAATAATGGGGGGCAGGAGGATGTCAGTAACATTCACTGCCACTGTCCACCAAGGCAAGAAAGGGGTGGGTAAAATGCACTGCCACTGACCACTATGGGTTGAGTTAATAGTACTTATACCAGTGCTGGTGGATGTTATCACAGTCACTGACACCAATGTTGGGGGTTACTTTTGCATCCACCTTCCATTTAACTATGTTTTCCCTTTATAATGGTTTACTTTGAAAGTTTGTGTTTAAAGCTTGTGAAATAATATATATATATATATAAAAAAAAAAAAAAATGACAAAAAGAATTGTGATGATGCTTTTCAATTTCAAGGTAGAAACAAGCATGAGAAGAAATAGGTCTTGTACAATCTTTCATGGCTGACATATCTGCCAAAAGTTCATGTCATCCCATACGCAGAATGTATGGATCTGGAAATTCTATATAAACAACATCTATCACATGACATGTCCATTATGTTATACGTACATCACCAGACCAAGCGCTCCATCCTAACTGCAGAATGGAAAAGTCCATGAAAAAAATCAGGGTAACCGCAGGTGTTTATTACATCACAAAACCCAGTGAAGGAGGCAAGTTAGGATCTTGGTTGTATATTTATTTAATTTTTTATTTTTTATCCCTTGACAGGTACTCTTGTGGAGGGATCTGGGGGTCTACAAGACCCCAAACCCCTCCTCTGCACTTACAAGCATTCAAAACTTCAAGTTGGCTGTTTTGAATGCTGTTTTTTTTTTTTTAAATGGCGCCGAGTACTCGGAAGTGATGTCATGACATCACTTCCAGGTTTTTACATGGAGACCCGATCAGAGCCAAATGCGGCTTTGATCGAGTCTTCGGCAGCTGTGCAGGCTGGTTGCCCGGGCAAGCCGCGGAATGCGGCGGGGGGGGGGGGGGGGGCGTCCCCTCCCGCACCTTGCAATGACAGCTGCATCGGTTGTCATTACAAGACAGCCGACCGTCGGCTATGGATGCCGGTACAGGAGTGATGCCTCTAGCTGCAGGCATCACTCCGGGGCAAGCACTTTCCGGAATATCAGCAATAAGGTGGCCGATTCCGATATATCAGGGAAAGTGCATATCGGCCCTCGATATATCGGCTTTGCCGATAATCGGTCGATCACTAGTGTATAGATATAAATAAAAAAAAAAAAATTGAGCTTTTGTAAGAACTTACCGTAAAACTCTGACAGTCGCAGCCCGTTCTGTATACCTTCACGGGTTGGTAAAGCGCTCTCTGCAAGAGTAAGCTAGGCAGTAAAAGGTTAACAAAGAAAAACTTTACACTGGGACACACCTCCAGGGGGCTGTCCCTCAGCAATTATCCTGCACAGTAAGCACTGTTCTCTAGTTTAGTAGCAAGCGAGGGGCGGGGGCTTCGACTGTCAAGAGGACTCGGAGAAAAGAGTTTTAAGGCAAGTTCTTACAAAAACTCAATTTTCTCTTACGTCCTCTGACAGTCACAGCCCGTTCGGTATACCTTCACGAGCGGGACGTCCCAAAAGCAGTGCAGGTGTGAGGGGTGGGAAGACACAACCTACAGACAAGGTAACGTGTCAACCAGGCCAGAGAAAAAACCGAGCCAACAGGGCAACAGAAGCTCAATAGGAGCTCACTCAGAACAAAAAAAAACCCAGAGAAGAGACGCAACAACACGTCTCTTCAAACCGACGCACTCAAAACCTTGCGGCCAAAGGAAGCATCCGAGGATGCCATCACATCAAGTTTGTAAAATTTTGTGCAAGTGTGCACAGGCGACCAGGTCACCGCTTGGCATACCCGAGCCACAGAAGCCTAATGGCGAAACGCCCAAGAGGCACTGACAGCTCTAGTAGAATGTGCCCTCACATAGAAAGGAGGCACCTGACCTTTTTGTGACTAGGCCTGAACAATAGTCTGTCTGATCCATTTGGAGATGGTTACAGCGGGCACAGCCGAACTCTTCAGAGGTCCCTCAGGAAGGACAAACAGGGAATCAGACATCCTAAAGGACTCCGTGGCAGACAGGTAAACCCTGACCGCCCGGACCACATCCAAGGAGTGTAAGGCAAATTCCTTGGGATTCTTGGGTTTCGCACAGCGAAGGTAAGACAATATCTTTGTTGAGGTGGAGTCAGATGCCACCTTGGGAAAAAAAGATGGATTGGGTTTCAAGACCACTTTATCTCTATGAACAACCAGATAAGGTGATCTGCGAGACAGAGCCGCCAACTCAGACACTCTGTGAGCAGAGGTGATAGCCACTAGAAAGGCAACTTTCTGGGACAACACAGGCAGAGGAATCTCTCGGTTTTCAAAAGGAGGGGGCCGTTGTAGAATGAACAAAACCAAATTCAGGTCCCACGAAGGCAAAGGAGCCTTCCGCGGGGGAGCCAGACAGCGCATTCCTTGAATAAAGGTGCGAATCAAGGAATTAGTCACCAGGGGAAGCTGGAAGAAAATGGCTAAGGCCGACAACTGACCCTTTAACATGGCCAGTGCCAAGCGCCGATCCACACCTTCCTGCAGGAAGGCCAAAATCCTCGCCATCGAGAAGTAGCGTGGATGAAACTCTTGCGATTCACAGCAGGCAATATACGCCTTCCAGGTACGAAGGTAAATCTTCCCGGAGGTAGCTTTCCGTGCCTTCAGTAAGGTAGGAATGACAGCATTCGAGATGCCCTTGTCTCTCAAAACGTGGATTTTAACCGCCACACCGTTAAAGCCAGACTGTAAAGCAGGATGGAAGATCAGCCCTTGACAGTAAAACGTCTCTCAGCCAAAGCAGCCAAGGAGGCTCAATGTCTGCGTACCACGTCTGACGCGGCCAGTCTGGGGCCACCAGAATTACCTGTACCCATTCCGACGCCAACCTGCGGAGGAACCTGGATAACAGCTGAATCTGAGGTAAGGCATAAATCAGCTGATACTGGTGCCAGGGCACCACCAAAGCGTCCGTGGCCTCCGCCAGAGGATCGCAGGCTCTGGCCACTAACCTTCCCACCTTTTTGTTGAGACGGGACGCAAACAGATCCACGTCCAGAGTCCCCCACCGGGCACATAGGAGGCGAAACACCTCTGGATGCAGGGACCACTCCCCCTGGTCCAGGGACTGGCGACTCAGATAGTCCGCCTCCAGTTTTCTACACCCGGAAAGTGGACAGCCGAAACCACTGGAATGTGCGTCTCGGCCCAATACAGGATCTCTGCCACTTCCTTGGCCGCCCGGGCACTCTTGGTGCCCCCTTGGTGATTGACGTAAGCCACCGCTGTGGCGTTGTCCGTCTGAACACGAACCAGGTGACCCTGTAGTCGAGTCGTCCAATGGAACAAGCAGAGCTTGATTTCTCCAAGGCGTTTATCGGCAAGGAGGATTCCACCGCCGACCACGTCCCCTGGCACAAAACGTGTCCAGAACTCCACCCCAGCCCGCCACGCACTTTGCCCTCCTCTCTGGCACAGTGAACAGATTTCAACAAAACCCCCGAAACCTGTCCCGATGAGACACCGGGACAAGCACCCTCTGAGCAAGACGGTCCTGAACCGCGTGGTGCAGGTCCTGCAGACGCCCCGGAGGCAAATTAAGATTTTGGGAAAAAATCTGTCCGCCGGCCGGGAAGGGAATTCGATCTTGCATCTTGATCGAATGATTTCCTGAACCCACCTGTCCGAAACTCGGAGCAGCCAAAGTTGGAGAAAACCGCGCAAACGGCCCCCCACTCCAGAAATGGGTGAGGACGCCCCTTCAGGCAGAGGCGGACTGACCCGCCGAGCCGGCACAGCCTGACTTCTACTTCAATGCCCAGAGCTTCTTCTGACTGCCCTGGGCCTTGAAGGGCTTGCCCTAGGATTGGTTCCGAAAGGCATGAAAAGGACCCCTGAGTGGATCTAGGCGCAGAACCCCGCTTGCCTCGAAAGGACTTGTTCGTCGGGTTCTGGGGCAGCAAGTGCTCTTACCCCCTGTGACGCCCGTCACCAGGGTATCCACCGCCTCGCCATAAAGGCGAGAGCCAGCATAGGGAAAACCAGCAACGGTTTCCTGCGAGGACTGGTCAGTCGACCAGCTTTTCCGCCACATCAGCCGCCGGTGAAGCACTAGAGAGGCGAGCCACTAAAGGGCCCTCATGTAAGGCCGCATCACACAAAGGCCGCATCACACAAATACATGATTCCTTGGCAAATTTTATCCACCATTTCCAGCCGGGCAGGCGGAACATCAGACACGAGGTTGCTCCTAGGCACCTTAGTCCATTCCGCCATCGCCTGAGCCACCAAAACGGACGCGAAAATGGGTCTTAGCCAAGAGCCCGCCACCGAATAGGAATGGCGGGCAAGAGATTCCAAATGCCGGTCCGCAGGATCCCGGAAAACCGGGGTATCCTTAGCAGAAACCAGTGTAGCCTTGTTTAACACGGCCACGGTGTGATCAACCTGTGGAGGCACACCCCATCGTGATTCCATAGCCGGAGCAAAGGGATAAAGCAAGTTGAACCGACTAGGCACCAGGAATGGACGTTTTAACGTGCGCCATACTTCATTAACCGTGTAATGAAACTCAGCGGGCCAGGAAAAAACCTGCGCCGACTTGCGGGTCCTGTGGGTCTCAAATGAGGACACCACGCCCGGAGGACTGGGCACATCCTCCTTCCTGACGATAGGCAGAAAGAAACTGAGTTGGGAGTGGTGATGCAGGGGGGGGGGGTATTGACCAGATGGGACAGCCCCCATGGGTGTGTATATGCAAATGCCTTTGTTCTTTTGACTAAGTCTTTATGCCTAGCTGTTCCTGCGGAACGGAAGTCAATACCCAACAGTGATGACTTAGAGGAGGTGGCGACTGTCGGAGGACGTAAGAGAAAAATTGTTTTTAAAAGAAAAAAAAAAAAAAAAAGAAGAACTGAGACATAGGTCCCAGCTGGGAAGACCTAGACCTACTCCTGATGCTAGGCAGCATGAAACTGGAGAACAGTGCTAACTGTGCAGGATAATGGCTGAGGGACGGCCCCCTGGAGGTGTGTCTCAGTGTAAAGTTTTTCTTTGTTTCACTGCCTAGCTTACTCCTGCAGAGCGCGCCATTACCCACTCGTGAAGGTATACCGAACGGGCTGCGACTGTCAGAGGACGTAAGAGAAAATACCTTTTTTTTTTTTTTTTTTAAGTGATCACATTCTCAGCTGCATACAAGCTGGGGGGGGGGGGGGAGAGGAGTAGCAGCACACTGATCTTCCCAGTTAATGGCTGTGCAGAGGGGGGAGTGTCGAGACGAGTCTGATCATCGGAGAACAGGTGGGAAACTGACCACCCTGTGCTCTCCTGCTTAGTGTGGTCAATTTGTATTAGGAAAGCAGAGGGACTGGCAGGAACACTAGGAATTTCACACAAAGGAAGCAATACAAAGAGTGCAGTATACCTTTTCATACAAGTATACGGTACAGCAGGCACATATAAGAAATTTGAAATGCTAGGGTAACAAACATTTTAAAACTGGACTTTACCTAAAATGTTTCTAAGGAAGCAGGGCTAAAGCGCAGACAAGCACCTGTTTTAATCTTTAAAATGTAACCTAAATACCCTGTTAAGCCCATTTGAATTCCAGGTCTAAGCTATGCATGAGGTCTCATCTTGAAACCTAGGTCCTTGCTTTGAGTCATTCATATGTTAGCTCCGCTATTTAACTAGGTGGTAAACCATAACCCTGCAACTTCTCTCAATGGACGACATTTTGGGAGGATTTGCTATAGTCTCTTGTGTTATTTCCATATGGTTGATGGGATGTATGCATGTCCATATGACACCTAGATGTACCTTTTTGTACTAAAGACATTATCTTTTTTATGGTGGCGGAATGTGGTTTGATTTATTATTTTTTGTTACTGCTTTTTTTTTTATTTGATAAAGGCTTTTCATGCAACTTCGATTTGAGTAATAGTGAGTTTTGGTCTAGAAAGCCCAGTGGCTCACATAACTGGAATTTTGACTTTTCTCTTAAGTTAATTGACGGACACAGTCTCTGATGCATACAAGTAGGGTTATGCTGCCCCCTACAGGAGTAGGACATTTAGGCAGAAAAAATTTCTGGCTACGCCTATGCGCAGTCCCAGTGTGTATAACCTCTCTCTTCCTGCATAGGATGTCAGTTTTGTATCAAAGCAGTGTCAGAAAAATAATACCAACCCAACTCAAAATAAAGAGGCGGGTACTGCGTCCGCCAATGAACTTCAGAGAAAAGGATTTTACGGTAAGTGAAAAACTCAGTTCTCTCTATAGTTCATTGACGGACTCAGTCTCTGATGCATATCAGTAGGGACGTCCCAAAGCAGTGCCATAAAATGAGGGATGGGAACAGCAGAAAATAGGTCCCCAAGGCTAAACTTAGCCAACCAAGCAACATATTACTCATCAGAACAAAAGATGAGGCCCACCTGAAAAAAAAACATTAAACACCCTCAAGGAAGGCTAAGAAGCCCCCTTAAACAGCAGCCTTCAAAACTTTGCAGCTAAAAGAGGCATCTGTAGATGCCAGCACATAAACCTTATAACATTTTGTGAAGGTATGAACAGACGACCAGGTAAGCCGCCTTGCAAACCTGAAGCACAGATGCCTGATGGCAAAAAAGCTCAGGAAGCACTAAGCACCCGAGTAGAATGCGCCTTAACAGGGAAAGGAGGAACCTGACCCTTAATTGAATAAGCCTGCATCACTGTCTGCCTGATCCATCTGGAAATAGTCGCAGCAGACGCATGCAGCCCTTTCTTTGTGCAAATTCCTTAGGATGTTTTGGCTTAGGACACAAAGAAGGTAACACGATGTCCTCATTTAAATGAAAACTGGAAACCACCTTCGGAAGGAAGGACGGATCCGGACAAAGTACCACTTTATCCCTGTGAACCACCAAATAGGGAGGTCAGGACAACTCTGCCAGTTCCGACATCCTGCGTGCAGAAGTAATAGCCACCAAGAAGGCCACCTTCTGGGAAAAGGTAAGCAGGGGAATCTCCCGAATATTTTCATAAGGAGGTTTCTAAAGAACCAACAGCACCAAATTAAAGGTCCCAAGGTGGTAAACGAGGTTGCACCCCCTGGATGAAGTTACACACCAGGGAATGGGTGGCTAATGGCCATTGGAAGAAAATTGCCAAGGCCGATACCTGACCCTTGCTAGTACTCAAGGCCAACTTTTGAGCAACTCCCCTTTGAAGGAAGACAAAAATCTGAGCCACAGAGTAAGCATGAGGGGAGCCCAAAGAGACTCACACCATGGAATCACTGAAACAGACAATCCCCTATCCTTCAGCACCTGACTTTCAAACAGCCAAGCCATCAAAGCAAGTGACCGTAAAGCAGGATGGAAGATTGGCCAGAGACAGTAAATCCTCCTAGAGAGGAAGCCTCCAAGGAGCATCTGCGACTAGCCTGACCAGGAATGACCGGAATTCCCTTCCGCCAAGTCATCTTGGCAGCAACTTGAGAGGGGGAAAGGCATACATCAGCTAAAACTGACCTCACAGGGCCACCAGCGCGTCTGCCAGAGGGTCCCAGGAGCGGGCCACAAACCTCTGCACTTTTATGTTGACTCGAGACTCCAACAGATCCACATCTGGAGTGCCCCAACGAAGGCACGACTGCCTGAACACCTGATGGAGAGACCATTCCCCTACATCCAAGGCCTTTCAAGCTGAGGTAATCCGCCAGCCAATTTTTCCACTCCTGGAATGTGAACAGTGGAGAGAGCTGGAACAAAGTGTTCGGCCCACCGAAGGATGCCTGGCACTTCCAAAGCCGCAAGGACACTTTAGTGCCCCCTTGGTGATAGACCTAAGCCACGGCCGTGGCACTGTC
This sequence comes from Pelophylax lessonae, assembly GCF_965119305.1. Taxonomy (NCBI): domain Eukaryota; kingdom Metazoa; phylum Chordata; class Amphibia; order Anura; family Ranidae; genus Pelophylax; species Pelophylax lessonae. The sequence continues at coordinate 297,276,634 of NC_138771.1, forward strand.
CGATTTAATGCGCACCGGACAACCCTGCAGGTGCTCGGTCGAGTGGACTAGGCAAAGCCTGATCACTCTCAGCTCCAAAACATTGATCGGTAACCTGGACTCTTCCAGGGACCAGACTCCCTGAGCAGACAACCTGTCAAGAACCCCTCCCCACCCGGACAGACTGGCATCCATGGTAACAATCGTCCAATACACAGGGAGGAAGGATTCTCCTAGCTTGAGCATTGGGAACCGAAGCCACAATACCAGGGACTTCCTGGTCACCTGGCTCAGCTGGATCTGGTTGTCCAGAGAACTTGGATTCTTGTTCATTTTGAGAAGGATTTCCCTCTGGAGGATCCTCGTGTGGAATGAAGCGAAGGAGACCGCCTTGAAGGACGACACCATCAGTCCCAGAACTCTCATACATCTCAGAAGGGACGACCATTTGCTGGACAGCAGCAGCTGAACCGCGGTCTGGAGTTTTTGAAGTTTTTCTGGAGGAAGAAACACCCTGGCCGAGAACGAGTCCAAAGTCATGCCCAAATAGTCCAGTCTCATGGAAGGGACAAAGGATAACTTCTGAAGGCTCAGAATACAACCAAACTCCTCCAGAGTTCTCATGGTGATCTCCAAATATATTTCCAGCACCATAGGAGACATTACACGTAGAAGAAGATCGTCTAGGTAACCCAGGACCGATATCCCCCGCTGCCACAACAGCGCCAGGACCGGAGCCAAAACTTTTTGAAGACCCGAGAAGCAGAGGCGTGACTAAAGGGTAATGCCACAAACTGATAGTGATCCTCTCCCATGGCAAAACTGAGAAACCATTGGTATCCTGCACATATTGGGATGTGAAGGTAGGCATCTTTGATGTCAATGGAGGCCAGGAAATCCCCCTGATGTAGGGAAGCCACCAATGTGCAAACTAATTCCATCTTGAATTTTTTAACTCGCACGAGGCAATTCAGTGCCTTCAGGTCCAGGATTGGACGCACCCTGCCTTCCTTCCTGGGGACCGTAAATAGGTTTGAATAAAAACCCTGAAAATGTTCCGCGCACGGAACCATTACACCCTGTTGTACCAGATCCTGAACTGCCCCAAAGAGAGCCTGTAAGCGATCCAGGGACAGTCGCACATTGGAAGGAGAAAACCTTACTGGCGGTATGGATCGAAACTCGATCTTGTAACTGGACCGTATGACCTCCTGAACCCATTTATCTTGTATCCGGGACAGCCACAAGTCCGGAAACACGCAACGACGCCCCCCCACCCCAGATATAGGTGAGGGCATACCTTCAGGCTGAGGTGGCCGTGTCCTTCGGTCTGGAGAAACTAGATTTTTGTTTGCCAGACCAGGGTCGTTTGGAACCGTCCGAGGGAGTCTTGAAGGGCTTTGCCTTATCGACTGACCCTGAGGGAAGAAAAAAAACTTGTGTGCTGAGAAGGGGGAACCCCGTCTGTGACGAGGGTCCTTACCCTTGTTAGCCTGTCCTGGGGGGGGGGGGGGGGGGGTACCCTTACCTCCTTGTGAGACTTTTTATAATGTCATCCAGAGTAGCCCCAAACAGTCGATCACCTTGAAAAGGTAGACCAGACAAGGCCTTCTTTGATGTCTGATCTGCAGACCAGCACTTCAGCCAAAGTATACCCCAGAATACCACTGCCGAAACCGGCCCAATATGGGAGCAGTATCCAGCGCAGCATCGCAAACAAATTGCAGCCCGAGCATCAGCTGGTCCAACAGCTCTGCAAAGGCGGGGGGGGGGGGTTCTTTCCCCTCCAGGTCACTGTGTAGCAACTTAGCCCATTCAGTCAAGGTTTGCGAGACAAGGGCAACCTTAAACACCGGTCTTAGAGCAGACCCTACCAGGGAGTACGTATTGCATGCCACAAACTCCGCCTTTCTGTCTGCAGGATCCTTAGGGATGGGAAATCCTCATGGGATTATGGCAGCTTTATTCAGTCTTGAGACCGGAGGGTCCACTGTAGGTGGCACATTCCACTTCTTTATTAGGGACTCCTCAAAAGGGTAGCGTCTAGCGCTTAGGCACCACAGGGAACGCTTTGAGCGGTCACGTTCTTATTTGAGCAAGGCGTCAAAATACGCGGAAAAGGGAAAAACCTTTGCCGCTCTGAATGGCTTGTGAGTGCCAAACGTAACCTGCGCCTCCGTCGCAGTCGCGTCCTCCATTTTCAGGGTCTTACACACAGATACAACCCAATGCGTCCACCAGCGCCTTATCGTGTGCGGCAGTGGAGGTAGAAATGTTATCCTCACTGTCAGAGGAGACAGGGCACGAGGTAGCGGACCCGGCAGGGAGACCCACGTCTGCAGTGGGAGTCAGACTCGGAATCTGAGACATCAGATGAGGTAGGTGGAGGTAATCTCTTAGCACCTCGCCCTTTTAGATCTGTCATCCAGATCTGGCATAGTAGCTTGTAGATCTCACAGGAAAAAATCCAGAGTAAAGCTAACTAAAAAAAAAAAAAAAAAAAAAAAAAAAAACTTTGCCAGGACCAGAGATCCCACAGCAAGGAACTAGGTCTTTACTCCTGACTAGGCAGATTAAAACTGACATCCTATGCAGGAAGAGAGAGGGATTAGAAATGTAAAGGTCACATTAAATGTAAAAGTCACAAAAGCGCACTTACTGAAAATACCCGGCAGGGAGACCCACGTCTGCAGTGGGAGTCAGACTCGGAATCTGAGACATCAGATGAGGTAGGTGGAGGTAATCTCTTAGCACCTCGCCCTTTAATGGCCACCTCTACCCGGGGAACAAACGATTCCAGGACCGCCGAAATGGCATCTATAGACAGCTGGGGTCTGGATGGCCCTGCGACCTCCTTGAGGGGGTCAGATGGGGACACATGATCTGTAAGGTCCATGTTGCACCAGGGGAACCAGTCAGCAAAAGTTGAAAAAAAGTGACCAAAAAAAAAAATACTTTTTTTTTTTTTTATTAAAAAGCGTCCCACTGCACCTCAGGCAAGGCGCACTGGAGACCCGCAGCAGAGAGAGAGCGACCCCCAGACTCACTGTACCAAAGATGCACCAGGAGGCCCAGAACATCTGCACAGCCCGTGTCAGCAGCAATCTCGATCCAATAGGGGAGGATCTGAGTAACAGCCCAGGGTATAGGGAGGGGCTCTACCCACAAAAAAAAAACGCCTCCAGGAACTCTCATTCTGATTCCTATTAGAGAATGCCACCGTAAAATGGCTGTGCCGGGTGTACCAAGATGGCTGCAATCTCCTCTGCACATGAGGCTACAAGAATATGCCAGCCCTGCACGGCCTGCAGAGCAACTGGGGACCCCCCCAGACTCCAAAAGGGGATCGATTGGCAGGTGTGCCTTGGAGGAACAGGCAGAGACCCCCCCGCGCACAATCCTTCGTCCAGCAATGGCGGCCACCCCCCTCCCCACATCCGGCCTGAAGCGTGGTCCCTGCCCCCAGGAATAGGCCCAATAGCCGCCAGCAGTGGGGGAGGGGCAAGTAGGTGGGGGTGCATGACAGGACAGAGGGGAACCCGGGAATGAGAGAGACCGACTGTCCCAGGGAGGGGCCCGCATCCACCCCAAAATCCGCCAAGGGAAGAGGGGAGAACATTTACTCACGATACCAAAACAGGCGGGCACCATCTCCTGACAGAACCCCTCTCCGCTGAAGAAGGGGGGCTGTCGGGCAAATAGGAATGCTGCGACTCGGGCCTATGCGCCCTGGCGAGACGTTTAACTCCCGGGGGCCAGTCCCCGTCCAGTGGGACTATGTCGCAGCCGACCCAGCGCAGGGCTAAGGTCTACGTTCGCTCATTGGCCGGCTGGGGTGACCACTAGATCTATACATCCAGCCTGTCATCCAGATCTGGCATAGTAGCTTGTAGATCTCACAGAAAAAAATCCAGAGTAAAGCTAACTAAAAAAAAAAAAAAATATCTAGAAAAAAAAAAAAAACTTTGCCAGGACCAGAGATCCCACAGCAAGGAACTAGGTCTTTACTCCTGACTAGGCAGATTAAAACTGACATCCTATGCAGGAAGAGAGAGGGATTACCCCCCTGGGACTGCCCATAGGCGTAGCCAGAACTTTTTTCTGCCTAGTGCCCTACTCCTGTAGGGAGCAGCATAACCCCTGTTGCCTTATGAGTTTACGTGTAATCTCCATTACGGCGTAAATAGATATAAATGTACAAAGTTTTGATTTCAGACTCATATTTGCTATATGACTAGATGGGTAATTTGTGTAAGCCAGACAGACAGGCAGTGGTATGAATCCAATTTAACAAGTCTGTTTGAAGGATGAGCTGTCTGCTAGCCGGGAGGTTGCCTGCTGATATGCCAAATAGTACCATCCTGTACTTAAGTTCCTGATAGTCAGACATCCTGGGGCCAAGGAAATACTAATAATAATGAAGGCCATGTCACTCCCCTTGATATATCTTCAAAGACTCAGTCTTTAGATATGCAATGAAGGGGATCGTCAGTTCACTGCAGAGAGGAGGGTTATCGAGAGGCTGGGTTATGCTCAATATAGGGGATGGGGAAATTGTCCAATCCTGAATAATATACGCCCAGTGGGATGAGAAGGGTAAAATTGCTACACCAATCAGAATGGCTCTGAGCAAGGCGTTATGGATATATATTAGTGAAGGAAAAGCAAGAGGAGCTTCCTCTTGCATTATGGAACTCCCAGGAGAAGGGTAACTATAAAAGGTATACATTGCTTGTCCTGTTTGTGTTGGTAGTGCTGTGTTTGTATATGAGTATCATACTCTATATTTGTTCAGTTAAACTAGGAATATTTTCTAATTTGTGTATGTACTATAGATTGTTGTAAATTAATTTAGGCTTTCAGGCTATATACCAATAAAACTAAATATTGCTGTTTTGAAATTTGAAACTTTCACTCATAGTCAAAGAACTCTCATTTAACCCAAATATTGTCTGAGGTAAATTAAATCTCATATCTTCCGGGTAACACCCCACTGTTATGCATCAGAGACTGCGTTCGTCAGTGAACGATCCAGAAATATGGTCCTGTGTCAGATTTTTTTGTTGTTTAACTTGGTCAGAAGACTCCTGATTACTGGAAGCGTTTCCTGAAAACTCAATCACTGTGTTGCGAGCATGCGCTCTTAACAAAAAAGCAGTTCTCCCATGGTGACATATGTGCAGCAGTTTGGTGTTAATGCCCACCCAACCTATCGCCTGATACATGACTATGGTCGTAGCGTAGCACAGTGAAGCCTTCAAAGTAAATCTGAATATCTTCTGCTATAAGAAGGCACTGCTGCTATACTATAAGTGTGTATATAAAAATAAAAAACATGGTACAACAACAGGTAGAAATGTAAAGGTCACATTAAATGTAAAAGTCACAAAAGCGCACTTACTGAAAATACATTTTATTTTCTCTCTATGCTTGTGACACACCTGGATGTGTAAATGCAAGGAAGAATATTAAACTTCCTGCACATTGAAGTTCTTGCTGAATGATCTGTCCTTGCAACATATTTACAAAACTATCCCTACAATCAGGCTAGCCATCTATAAATGTTGGAAGCACTCAGCAAATGCATAACAGCAATCAAATCAGCATGTTTTTTTTTTTTAAAACGACAAATATGTTTTGAATGTACATAAGTGACTGAAAATTATCCTGCAAGGCCTTACTAAAAAAGGCACAAATGTAATAAAACAGAGTCAAATAAAAAAAAAAAAAAAAAAAAACACCACACATGTGCATGTTTGTGCTGAACACACACCCAGATACTGTGCTCACTTTACCATACACTGTGGTGCACTGCAGTAGTCAAAGTGCAGGTCTGATATTCAGTGTGCTAGGGTGCACTGGCAACCAATACAATGAATAAACTGTGCTAATGCAATGCACATAAATGCACCGGTGTTAAAATCACCACAGCAGACTGACCTGGTCTTAACAGATCCTAGGTAACCTCTAAAGTATCTGAAACTGATGTTAAGTGCAGGTTCACATACATGTAATGCTGGAACCCTGCGAATCCACTGCAGGTTCCCGCATCGCAGTCAATTCACACTGCGGTATGCGAATCGCTGGGAGTGTCAACACATGAATTAACGACACCCCCAGATCAGTTCGCATTTCGCAGTGTGTACTGTCAGTTCAGACATGAATCGGATCACATGGGTGTGAACCACCATACGATCAGATTCTGCTGCGGACCCAAAAAAGGGTCCTGTGTGTGTTCTGTCCAAATTTGATGCAAATTCAGCCATACAATTCGCATCACACAGAATCACAAGTGATGTTCAGAGCAGTGCGCTCCGAATCACATGCAATGTCTGTCATCGCTATATTGTGAACCGGGACTAAGGTCCGGTCCACACTGGTGTGACATATGCTCTGACTTTGGGAGCACATGTCGCATCACATTAACAAATCAATGGTTCCCTATGAGAGCCGTCTTAACTGGTCCTGCAGACTGTAGCTGTCTTCCTGTACCTCCTACAGGCAGGCAGTTACTGAATGACAGGAAGGATCAATTAACTACTGTACCTTCGAGCGGCTCATCAGCACCCTGGTAGTTCATTGTGAACTACAGGCTGTCAGCAGTTGTGGTTCCCTCATGGTGGGGCCTTTTTTTTTTTTTTTTTTTTTAATTGTGACAGTGGGTGCAGGGAGAAGATCTCTGACCCGCACAATCACATGAGGGACTAGGTGGGTACGGGGCTGCTACATTAGTAACATGTTTCACCCTATATAGGAATGTAAAATTTAACATATTAATAAAGGTGAATCTAGCCTATAAATACAAGCAGAATTGACCTAAAAGCACGTTGTACATTTCCATCAACACAAAACCATTGACTTGACAGTCCCCAAGTATTCTTCAGTCCTATTTTTTAATGCATTGAGTACATACATTAACCGCTTGCCGACCGCACAATCCTTCGTCCAGCAATGGCAGCCACCCCCGTCCCCACATCCGGCCTGAAGCGTGGTCCCTGCCCCCAGGAATAGGCCCAATAGCCGCCAGCAGTGGGGGAGGGGCAAGTAGGTGGGGGTGCATGACAGGACAGAGGGGAACCCGGGAATGATAGGGACCGACTGTCCCAGGGAGGGGCCCGCATCCACCCCAAAATCCGCCAAGGGAAGAGGGGAGAACATTTACTCACGATACCAAAACAGGCGGGCACCATTCTCCTGACAGAACCCCTCTCCGCTGAAGAAGGGGGGCTGTCGGGCAAATAGGAATGCTGCGACTCGGGCCTATGCGCCCTGGCGAGACGTTTAACTCCCGGGGGCCAGTCCCCGTCCAGTGGGACTATGTTGCGGCTGACCCAGCGCAGGGCTAAGGTCTACGTGCGCTCATTGGCCGGCTGGGGTGACCACTGGATCTATACATCCAGCCTGTCACCCAGATCTGGCATAGTAGCTTGTAGATCTCACAGGAAAAAATCCAGAGTAAAGCTAACTAAAAAAAAAAAAAATATCTAGAAAAAAAAAAAAAAAAAAAAAAAAAACTTTGCCAGGACCAGAGATCCCACAGCAAGGAACTAGGTCTTTACTCCTGACTAGGCAGATTAAAACTGACATCCTATGCAGGAAGAGAGAGGGATTACCCCCCTGGGACTGCCCATAGGCGTAGCCAGAACTTTTTTCTGCCTAGTGCCCTACTCCTGTAGGGAGCAGCATAACCCCTGTTGCCTTATGAGTTTACGTGTAATCTCCATTACGGCGTAAATAGATATAAATGTACAAAGTTTTGATTTCAGACTCATATTTGCTATATGACTAGATGGGTAATTTGTGTAAGCCAGACAGACAGGCAGTGGTATGAATCCAATTTAACAAGTCTGTTTGAAGGATGAGCTGTCTGCTAGCCGGGAGGTGGCCTGCTGATATGCCAAATAGTACCATTCTGTACTTAAGTTCCTGATAGTCAGACATCCTGGGGCCAAGGAAATACTAATAATAATGAAGGCCATGTCACTCCCCTTGATATATCTTCAAAGACTCAGTCTTTAGATATGCAATGAAGGGGATCGTCAGTTCACTGCAGAGAGGAGGGTTATCGAGAGGCTGGGTTATGCTCAATATAGGGGATGGGGAAATTGTCCAATCCTGAATAATATACGCCCAGTGGGATGAGAAGGGTAAAATTGCTACACCAATCAGAATGGCTCTGAGCAAGGCGTTATGGATCTATATTAGGGTCTGATATTCAGTGTGCTAGGGTGCACTGGCAACCAATACAATGAATAAACTGTGCTAATGCAATGCACATAAATGCACCGGTGTTAAAATCACCACAGCAGACTGACCTGGTCTTAACAGATCCTAGGTAACCTCTAAAGTATCTGAAACTGATGTTAAGTGCAGGTTCACATACATGTAATGCGGGAACCCTGCGAATCCACTGCAGGTTCCCGCATCGCAGTCAATTCACACTGCCGTATGCGAATCGCTGGGAGTGTCAACACATGAATTAACGACACCCCCAGATCAGTTCGCAAAAACCATTGACTTGACAGTCCCCAAGTATTCTTCAGTCCTATTTTATAATGCATTGAGTACATACATTAACCGCTTGCCGACCGCCGCAAGTAAATTTACTGCTGCGGTCAGCCCCTGCCAGGCAATTAACGTCACTAGCCTGGGAGGGTCTGGGGAGCGAGCGCGCGCCCGCGCGGTCATGGACCCCCCCCCCCCCCCCCCCGCGCGTGTGACTGGCGGACCCGATGTCCGCCGGTCACTCGGCGATCGTCGGGGGAGAGGGAGAAAGTCAGGATGCTTGTGTAAACAAGCTGCCTGTCATTCTCCTCGGTGTAAAAACACTGATCAGACGGATCTACTATGTAGATCCGTTGATCAGTGTCCTTACGCCACAGCCAATCACAGTAGAAAGCACGCCCCTAGGGACACACAGCCCCTCCCTCCCAAATAAAGTTAACCCCTTCACTACCAGTGTATTTTTACAGTAACAGTGCATATGTATAGCACTGATTACTGTAGAAATGTCACTGGTAACCCCAAAAGTGTCAAAAATGTCAGTCAAGGGTCCGATCTGTCCGCCCCAATGTCGCAAAAAATCGCAGATCGCTGCCATTACGCGTTAAAAAAAAAAAAACACAACAAAAATGACAAAAATCTTTCCCTTTGTTAGCAAACGCGATAACTTTTGCGCGAACCAATCAAAATACGCTTTTTGCGATTTTTTTTTTACCAAACATAGGTAGGATAAAACAAATTGGCCGAAAATGTTAAAAAATTGATTTTTACATTTTTTTTGGGGGGAATTTCATATAAAAAAATGTGAAAAATATTGTTATTTTTGCAAAATTGTCGCTCTTTTTTTGTTTATAGTGCAAAAAATAAAAAGCGCACAGGTGATCAAATAGCACCAAAAGAAAGCTCTGTTTGTGGGAAAAAAAAAGGACGTCAAATTTGTTTAGGTACAGCGTTGCACGACCGCGCAATTGTCTGTTAAAGTCACGCAGTGCCGAATCGCAAAATACCCCCTGGTCGTTTAGCAGGAAAATCCTCTGGGGCTTAAGTGGTTAACCTCTTGCCGAAAGTACTTTACCCAACTGATGGCTACAACTCGTTCACACATTTCCGGAAGGGCATCTATTGACGTCGTCCCAGAACCCTGCCTCCCCGCATGCCCCCTTTCTGCACCGCGGATCACAGAACAGGGTAAAGGGCCAATCACTATACTCACAAACCAGATGTGAATATCGCACATAACATGCTGCATCCTTTGGCTCTGAGGAGGGGGGGGGGGGGGTTCACCCTCAAAACGCGTCAGCCCAGCCACAGTGGTTTCTTATGTGGTACACAGCATGCCATCCAGCATCGCGTAGTACCCTGGCCACCTTGCAGACCCTATGTTGAACATGTTATGTGCGATATGTACGATATTCACATCTGGTTTGTGAGTATAATGCTTATTTTATACTATTTTAATAAACATTTTTAGTGGAGATGCACTAGGTCAGTGCGCCCCTTTCTTTTTTTGTTGTCTTTCAGTTGTTTTCGGACACCCTTGGTCCTGAGGGGGCGGCAAGACCAGTAGTCATATCCATCTAAGCCCGTTGGAAGTGTTTCTCTTTTTTTCCCCACCATTGTTATTTCACTAGAGCGCAGGTGGTTTGTTTTGTATAAAGGGCCAATCACAGCAGCCCTTTACCACATGATCCACTGTGTCCATGTGTGGACAGCGCGGTGTGTTGTGACGGCACAGCTCCTCCACTGCAGGCGGCCGCGCCGGCTTTCAGGAGGAACATACGTGTTCCAAAATTCATCTCGCCTTGTAAGTGTTTGTCTTTTTGTGAATAAATTATACCTTAAGATAATGCACTATTGGCCATTCCTTCTCATTTTGGGAAACACACACTGGGAGGGCTGAACCTCCAATACTTAGACCGTTGCATCCACAAGGAGAAGCAAGCCAATTAGTGTGGGATCTGTGCGAACTCAACCGGGACATAATTTCTGGAGAGACTGCCTATGGAGCGCATATCTTGAAGCCTACCCTATATGGTTATTTGGTAAGAAGCCATCTATTCACCTGTACAGCACGCGGTGACACACAGATCGTTTGTGTAGAGTTATGTTTGGGATTTCTTCCTGTTTATTTCATGCACTATTGAAGTGGGATCTGGTAAGGAGCCATTCCACGGTTGAGGTCTGCATCACGGGGTGGTTAACACCGTAGAGTCTTTTTTTACTTTGTCCGCAAGGAGTCACGTTTACCGCATTCATCCATGTGAAGGAGTCACTTTCATATCACATTTATGTTATGTTGAGAGACTTTTTTATTATCAGAACCCGCATTACCTTTGCTTGCACTCTATTTATGGTTATAGAGGGGTATCTGTTCAGTTTACTATACCAGATACATTTTATATATATTTATTTGCATCTATATATTTCACTTGTTGTATTTAGTTGAACGCACTAATTTTCTTTACCTATTTCTATACTCTTCAGTTCTTAGTGCAACCACAATTTACACAATGAGGAAGCACAGTCTGACTAGAAATGAGCAATATGGCAGCACGTAAAAGTGATTGGGTAGCCCAGAAGACTTTTACAGCAAAAGCTCAGAGCCGGCTGGAACACAAGCACGCTCACAGCTTCTACTGCAGCCACGAGCCTGTTTTTACTGCTTCACTACCACAGTACATGTACACATCACAGTGGGGAAGCAGTTAACTCAGGATCATGATTGAGACTACAACCATGATACCAGTATCAATTTTTTTTTAGGCAGCCGCTGAAATACTTTTACAGGTGGCGGAAAGCGGGCCCACCCCACCTCCCGCTGCCTTTACTGGGCTCTCTGAACGATCGGGAAGCCCAGTAATGGTGCAGCTGGCAGCACCCAGCTCCGGCCTTACAGTGAGAGGAACTGAAGCCATTTCTTCCACTGTGTGACCTCAGAACCTTCGAAGCGATGGCTATTTTGGCACTTCTGGTTCTGACTTAGTTTACTGGCTGCATAGCGGTCAGTGAAGTAGCAAATCAGACCGAGCCCAAAAGGAGAGATGGCGGGTCTAACAGGCCCCCCATCACTCCATAAGGAGTACCCGTCATTGCTATTAAAAAGGGATGTTTACATTCCTTTTGACAGCAACAAAAGTGATCAAAATTTTTTTTTTTTTTTTAAAGCAATTGTAAAAATAAAAAAAAAAAAAAAAAAGTATAAAGCGCCCGTGACCCCGTGATCATCACACCACACGTGAAGCATCACCGGGAACGTCCGAGCAAGAGCAATAATTCTAGCACCTGACCTGTGTAAATCTAAACTGGTAACTTGCAAAGGCTTTTAAATTGTCACCTATGGATAATTTAAAGTACTGTAGTTTGTCACCATTCCATAAGCGTGCACAATTTAAAGCGTGACGTGTGATATTCTATTTATTCGGTGTAACATCATGTTTTATATTTTCTAAAAATAAAAAAAATTGGTATTATATTGTGTTCACTAAAATTCATTCATGTGTATTTTTTTACAAAAAATTTGCTTTTGAAAAAACCCACTGCGCAAATACAGCGTGACAAAAAATTGTAACACCCACCATTTTACTCTCTTTGGCCTTTGCTTATAAAAATATATAATATTTGGAGGTTCTATGTAATTCTCAGAGCTCTGAGGAAGGTAGCGTGTCTCCCGAAACGCGTCAGCAGTCCAACGATAGGGACATCAACCTCTACATGTGGTGGACTCATTCCATGCGATGTTCTTCTTGTCCGTATGTTTTTGGCTCTTTAATAAAAGTTTTAAGGTGTCCAAGGGTAATGCACCAGGTGTTTTCACCCCTTCTCTCTCTTTTGTATGCACGACTGAGGTAGTACTCCTGCCAATTTTCTACCCCTGGAATATACACCGCAGAAATGACAGCAACAAACCATTCTGCCCACCTTAGAATGCTGGCTACTTCCCGGTCCGCTAAGACACTTTTGGTGCGGACGTGGCATTGTCCGATTGAATCCTTACTGGGTGCCCCTGCAGACGAACCGTCCATAGGGTCAGGCAAAGCCTGATCGCCCGAATTTCCAGGATATTGTTTGGCAGGCTGGACTCTTTCAGAGTCCAAATCATCTGAGCACAATCCGTGCCCAAGACACCTCCCCATCCGGACAGGCTGGCATCTGTGGTGACCACTGCCCAGTACAGGGGGAGAAAAGATTTTCCCCATCGAAGCTCCAGGGAGCGGAGCCACCAGATCAGGGATCACCCCGTACCCTGGCTCAACAGGATCAGATTGTCTAGAGACTGGGTGCTTGTTCCATTTGGCAAGAATCTCCTTTTGCAGAGCTCTGGTATGGAACTGAGCAAACAGAACCACCTCGAAGGTGGAGACCATCAAGCCCAGCACTTGCATACAAGTCCTGAGAGATGACCGCCGGCTGGACAACAGGAGCCGAATCGCATCCTGCAAATTCTGGAGCTTTATCTCTGGAAGGAACACCCGGGCTGAGGCCATGTCCAGGCTCAGGCCCAGATATTCCAGCTTGGTGGACAGGACCAGAACAGATTTTTGGAAATTCAATTCCAATCAAAACTTTTGTTCGCACCGAAAAGTCCAGACTGTCTTTTAAGGCAATCAGAGACTCTACTCGCAGAAGGAGGTCGTCCAGGTACCTCAATCTCGTTTTGCCTTAGCAATGCTAACATCGGGGCCAAAACTTTTGTGAACACCCGAGGAGCTGAGGCGAGACCAAAAGGTAACGTCACAAATTGATAGTGCTCCTCGCCCACGGCAAAGCGAAGGAAACTCTGATGCCCCACATATTGGGATATGAAGGTAAGCATTCTTGATATCCATAAAGGCTAGGAAACTGGACTCCATTCGAAATTTCTGAACCCGAACAAAGCAGTAAAAGGTTTGAATAAAACCCCTAAAAGTGTTCCGATTCCAGAACCGGTACAATAACCCCTGTGAAAGAAGATCCTGTACAGCCCCATGAAGACCTCGCAGGTGATCTGGGGCCAAACGCAGGTTGAAAGGGAAGAACCTGGTGGGAGGCAAAGACCAAAACTTGATCTTGTAATCGGACCGAATTAACTTGTGGACCCATTTGTCTTGAATCAAGGAGGTCCACGGATCCGGAAAGAAGCGAAGATACGGGTGAGGATGCCCCTTGAGGCAGAAGTGGGCGTGTCTGCGAACCTGGAGGAACCCACTCTCTGCTTACCAGGCCAGGGCCTCTTGGAATCCCCTGTGGGGTTACGGGCGGATTTTGATCCCAGGTCCTTAGATCTCGAGGGACGAAAGGACCGCTTATGGGCTGAGAAGAAAGAGCCACGTTTGCAACAAGACTCTTTGCTCCTGGTAGTCTGTGGAAGCCTTACCTCCAAGTAAGACCCTTAATGATCTCTTCCATGGAAGCTCAGAACAAGCGGTCTCCTACAAAAGGGAGATCATTAATACTTGGTAAAAAGGTATCGGACCAGAGATTCAGCTCTCTTGTCAAAAGGGTCCTTAAAGGACGGAGAGTCCTCCACCAGGAGAATGGTGGCTTTAGTCAATCAGGAAACCTGCGAGTCCACCACTGGTGGTACGGTCAGTTTCTTTTTTCAGGAACTCTTCAAAAGGGTACCTTCTAGCGAAGTGCTTAGGGACCTTGACAGTGCATTTGGGGGAACCCCACTGACTCATAAAAATGTTGTCGAAATAGGCGGGAAAGGTAAACACCCTTGACGTTTTGGAGGCTCTGCGGGTACCAAATTGCACCTGTGCAGCTGACGCAGCAGTAGCTGCGTCCTCCAATTTCAAAAAGTTTCCCGCACTCATACAATCAGCGCATCCACTAGCGCTTTTTCATATGCGGCTGTAGTGGAAGAGGAATCATCCTCACTGTTAAGAGAACTCAGGGTGCGTGGACGCAGATCCAGTACGGTGACCCGCATTTGCGGCGGTTAAATCAACCTTAAGAGGCAAAGGATGCAGATGAAGTCGGATGACGCTCTTTGCTCGTCCTATTTTGGAGGGCCATATCTACTTTGGACCCCCTGGTACACTGGGACAGTAAGGGAGCCCCACCAGGACCACCCCCCCAAAAAACGAGTTTTACACAGCAGGCAGCACGCCCCCCCCCCCCCACTGCCCCCGCTTGACACCCCCCAAACAGAAAAAAATATGATTTTCCCCAGTTTACCTGTAAAATCCTTTTCTTGGAGTACATCTTAGGACACAGAGCCCTAAATCTTAACATATGGGTTATATAGACACCTTCAGGTGAAGGACACTGGTAACCATTCAGAAAGGATGTCCCCTATACAACCCCTCTCACACAGAAGTGACTCAGTTTTGTAGCAAGCAATAAAAGACGCCCAAGAAGAGGGGAGGGACCTCTGTGTCCCGTGATGTACTCCAAAAAAAAAAGGGTTTTACAGGTAAGCTGTAGGAAAAATCCTATTTTCTTTATTGTACATCACGGGACACAGAGCCCTAAATCATAACACATGGGATTTCCTAAAGCAATACATCTGAGAGGAAGTGGGACACCAAAAAATATGGCCATCTGATCACCAAAAGGATCACACCACTGCCTGCAGAACACTGTGGCCAAATGCAGATTCCACCTGGGATGGAAACATCTACTCGATAGAAACGAGTGAACGTATGCACCGACGACCAGGTCGTGGCCTTGCAAATCTGAGCCATAGAGGCTTGATGGCGATGTGCCCAGGAGGCACCTACTCCTCTGGTAGAATGTGCCATTACAGGAAAAGGTGGAACCTTCCCTACTAAATCATGGGTAATAACCTGGCAAATCCAAATGAGAAATCGCAGGACTTCGATGCCGCCAGCACACACAAGCTCTCGGTCTTACAAATCTAAGCTGATTTCTTTAAGTAAAACTTAAGTGCACGCATTACATCAAGAGAAGAGAACGCAAAAAACTTTTCCTCCTCTGAGCGAGGATCTGGAAAACAGGAAGGTAGTATAGTGTCCTGATTCAAATGAAAGGCAGACATCACCTTGGGCAAAAAACCTGGGTGTGGATGTAGAATCACCCTATCTTAATGAAAAATCAAGAATGGCGCTTTACAAGAAAGAGCTGCTAGTTCCGATACCCTTCTATCTGAAGTTATCGCAATCAAAAAGACCAGTTTCCTGGTCAAACGAACCAGGGGAACCTGCCCCAGAGGTTCAAAAGGCTGTTTTTGTAAAACTGCCAGCACCAAATTTAGGTCCCAAGGACACAATGGTGGATTCACAGGTGGAAGCAAACGTAACATTCCCTGGACGAAAGTCTGAACCAATGAATGGGAAACAATTGGTTCTTGGAAGAAAAACGATAAGAAATTTGCCCTTTAATAGTGCTCAAGGCTAATTTCATATCTATTCCTGCTTCAAGGAAGCTAGACTGTACAGCAGGGTGGAATATCGGACCATGAGAGAGCAGGTCCAGAAGCAGTGAAAGAATCCAAGGCCTCGTCACTGCCAACCTTTGGACTTGTGCATACCAAACCCTCCTCGGCCACGCAGGCGCTACTAGAATTACTGGTTTCCCCTCTAGCTGGATCCTGCGCAATAAATGCAGTATCAGCTGTACCGGAGGAAAGGCATAAATCAGGGAATACTCCTCCCAAGGAGTCACCAAAGCATCTACTCAGACTGCGAGTGGATCCCCGGCCCTGGACACAAATCTCTTCAACTTGTTGTTGAACTTGGATGCCAACAGATCTACGTCTGGGACACCCCCCCCCCCCCAGCGTAGGCAGATTGACTGAAAAATATCGGGATGTAGGGACCATTCGCCTGGAAACATCTGTTGACTACTCAAAAAATCTGCCTGCCAGTTCTCTATTCCTGGACTAAACACTGCTGTCAGGCATGGCACAAACTCCTCTGCTTGGGAGAGGATGATATGCACCTCTTTCTGTGCTGACTGACTCCTCGTGCCTCCCTTGATGTTTTACATAAGGCACGCCGTGGCATTGTTGGATTGCACCCTGAAGTGACCCCGAAGTCTGTGCGTCCAGTATTTTAAAGCCCGACTGCTCAGATTTCCAGAATGTTGATGGGGAGACGTCTCTCTACTCAAGACCATTTTCCCTGGACAGTGGCTTCCCCCAGAAACACTCCCCAGCTGGAGAGATTGGACTCTGTAGTCACCATTTTCCAGGTCGCTGGAAGAAAGGATTTCCCCTTCTCCAGATAACTGGTCAAGAACACCATCTTTCCTAGTAACATCATGCAAAAGATGTATAGAAGGATATCTCCGCCTTATTATGGACCGAACCAGATCCTTTAGGTCTGAGACCTTTCTTGCTGGCAATAATATCTTTGCCTGTACAGTGTCCACAGGACGACCCAGGTATTCCAGACGCTGGACTGGCTGTAATGCTGATTTTACCAAGTTCATTATCCAACCCAGACGTTGTATTAATTCTACTGTCTGTAAGACATTTCGGCTTGGAGCCGAAGCATCTTATTAGGAATAGATCGTCCAGATATCCTGTTACAGCTATCCATCCCAATACCAGAGCTAGGATCTTTGTGAACACTCTTGGAGCTGCGGCTTACCCGAAGAAACCTTTGATGGGCCTGGAATATAGGCACATGAAGATGACTATGGATGCTAGAAATACCTCTCCCTGCAGGAAGGCTATGACTGAACGAATTGACTCCATGCGCAAAGTACGAACGTTGAGAAACTGATTTAGAGCTTAGAGATCAAATGCCAGAAGGAGAGACCTTTTTAGGGAACCCCATCAGAAAAACTTGTGCCATTTGCCTTATGGAGTTAAACAAAGTGCAAGGTAGATCTGACAGATCTTCCACAGACTCTCCTTGAGAAGGAACTGTCTTGGACACTCGCTTCATGCGGTCTTTTAAAGACTGAAACTCCTATGGTCGCTACTGCTGATTGTATCGCAGATCCTGCAACCACAAAGGAGGCTTTCCATAAAGATTCCAACTTCTTATCTGCTCGATCTTTTAAAAAAACCTGGGCATTATCCAGAGGGAAGGTTAAACTCTTGTTAACCAAACAAATGGCAGCATCTGCAGTGGTTATATCCCATTTCTTAGTTAACTTTTTCCTCCATAGGATACAATAGGCTGGATAAACTTAACACAAACAAATCACCAGGCCCGGATGGTTTACATCCGAGAGTACTCAAAGAACTCAGTAAGTTTATATCTAGACCACTGTTCCTGATCTTTGCTGACAGTATTAGGACAGGAGGAGATGTACCAGGGGATTGGAAGAAAGCCAACGTGATTCCGATATTCAAAAAGGGACAGAGGCATATCCCGGGAAATTATAGGCCTGTCAGTTTGACATCAATAGTATGTAAACTTCTGGAGGAGATGATAAGGGACTATATCGTAGAGTTTGCTAAAGACAACAACATCATCAGCAGTAATCAGCACGGGTTTACAAGTGGGCGTTCTTGTCAAACCAATCTCTTAACATTCTACGAGGAGGTGAGCTGTGAGCTAGATAGGGGCAGACCAGTGGATGTGGTGTACTTGGATTACGCTAAGGCGTTTGATACAGTTCCCCACAAGCGCTTAATTTATAAAATAAGGTCTGCAGGTATCGACAGCAGGGTTTGCTCTTGGATACGGAACTGGCTAAAAGGGCGTGTCCAAAGGGTGGTAATAAACAGCGCATACTCAGACTGGTCTGAGGTAGTAGGCGGGGTCCCCCAGGGATCAGTCCTGGGACCGACCTTGTTCAATTTATTCATAAACAGCATTGAGGTCGGGATCAGTAGTTCGTTATCAGTTTTTGCAGATGACACAAAATTGGCCAGGGCAATAACTGCACAGCATGAAGCAGATATCCTACAGAATGACCTGGACAAAATAACGGTGTGGGCAACGACATGGCAAATGAGGTTTAATGTGGAGAAGTGTAAGGTTTTGCACTTAGGGACAAAAAACATAAAAGCATAGTACACGTTAGGAGGGGAACCCTTGGGGGAATCAAAAATGGAGAAGGATCTGGGAGTCTTGGTTGACGATAGATTAGGCAATAGCATGCAATGTCAAGCGGCAGCTGCCAAAGCCAGCAGAATATTAGCATGCATAAAGAAAGGGATGTATTCCAGAGATAAGACTATAATCCTTCCACCTTATAAAACTCTGGTCCGACCGCATCTGGAGTATTCTGTCCAGTTCTGGCCGCCAGTCCTCAGGAGGGATGTGCTGGAGCTGGAGAGAGTCCAGAGAAGGGAAACTAAACTGATTAGGGGATTGGATGACCTTAATTATGAAGAGCGTCTGCAATTGCTTGATTTATTCTCCCTGGAGAAGAGACGCCTGAGGGGGGACATGATAGCAATTTATAAATATCTCAATGGGGATCTCAGCATAGAAAAAAAGCTGTTCAGTCGAAGGGATTGCATGAGGACTAGAGGGCATGCGACTGGAGAAGCGTTTTAACCTCAGGCAACGTGGGGGGTTCTTTACTGTTCGGGCTACAAGATTGTGGAATTCTCTACCACAAGAGGTGGTTTCTGCGGGAAGTATGGTGGCTTTCAAGAGACTCTTAGACATACATCTCAAGGATCAGAACATTCAGGGCTATGTGAGATGATTACAGCTACACACACCTACACAGGTTGAACTGGATGGACTATTGTCTTTATTCAACCTCACCTACTATGTAACTATGCAATAGTAAAAACGTTTTAGGAGGAACAAAAAAATCCTAACAGGATGGTCCCAATCATTATACATTTCTTGCTCCAAGAGCAGATGTATGAAAAACGTCCGAGGACTACGAGGAGGGCACAATGAGCCTAGAGAGGAAAAAATACTTCAGCCGTTTCTAAGGGAGAAAATGTGTCGATACCGAACCATTTTAGTAAGAGACTGAACCAACAATCTCTGGGTTTGAGAGGCTGACAGAGACTCCTCTAACCCTGACTCGACAGAAGTGGTAACCTCAGCTTGACCTTCTATAGGGTCATCATCAGCTACTTCTTCCACTCCTCTGCCCAATCCAGAACTGAATTCAGGGGGTGGCTCAGGTGAGGGGGGTCTATCACGTTTCTTCCCTCTTTGTGATGCTGCAATTATGTCATCAATCTTACCCTCAAGGCTGACTAATGCCGATGTCAAACTGTCCTTAGTGATGTAGGTTGCAGCAGAAGCACCTGAGGTAGCTACTATACCTGACAACCGCAATGGCTCAGATTAGCTAGTTGCCTCTGGCTGCTCAGGGGGGGAGTAGACACATAAGAAGCATGGCTAGGACCTTCAAAACCTGACGGTGGTATCACAGTGCCCCTTCCAACTGTGCTCCCTCCAGCCCTCTTTGGGGCAGACATTGCTTTATAGCAAGACAAACTTGAGGTACTAACTTCAGTGTACCCAAGGCTTGTGCCAAGCTTATACAGCTTATCACACACAGCACTAATTACCCCAAGATACAGGAACTGTTTGTGCCAGTAATCAAACATCCACACAGTGACTCCCGAAACCCAGCTGCTGCTGCTCTGTGTCTCCTTCAGCCTCAGCAGAGGCTAGCACGTTGGAAACAGTACCTTCTAAATCGTGCCCATTTATGCTGTACTGCGCATGCGTGGCGTGCTATGTGGTGTCCACGTGCACACCAATTGCGTTCAAACACGCCCTCCATGCGGCGTACGCCTGTACTTAAAATCGAAGATTCTCCCAAGTCTGAAAAAGCCTTCGCCACAGACATGCTATCAAGGGAGGAGATGAACATGCTGGCGCATATGCGCCAAGGCAAAAATAGCAACCACATGGGGTGGGAGTAGCTTAGGCTGAATTTTGTTTGTCACAGCTGATACTTTCCAGGTGATCGGACCAGGGCAAGAAAACAGTGTGAAAACAATAGGCAAAGAAATAATGTTTAAACAAACTTTACTTCATCCCACAACTGCACAAGCTTATATATTCACAATTGATATAAAAAGGACATTTTAATCCCTGAGAAAAATCCAGTTTTCAACAAGATGTATTATGCATAGCTTATGAATAGCTTAAAATCCACTGGTCCGCCAGCTCCACAGACTGTGGGAAGCGGTTCTCCCTCCAGGTCGCGGCGTAAAAGTTTAGCCCACTCGGTCAGAGTTTGCGATCCCAGGGCAATAGTAATTACCAGCCTAATTGCCAAACCAGTCACAGCGCACATATGGCGGGCCAGAGCATCCGCCCTCTTATTAGCTGGACCTGTAAAGGTCGGTGACTCCTCAACCGGGATGAAAGCAACCCAATTTGACCTGGAAACCGTCGAGTCTACTACAGGTGGGACCGTCCCCCTTCAACTAAGCTAATCCTCAGATATCGCAAGCAAAAAACGCTTAGTAACCACTGCATTTTGGACAACCCCGCTGCTTTGTGACAAGTTGTCTAGGTAAGCAGAAAGAGGAACACCCTCGCCACTTTGGAGGGTCTGTAGGTGCCAAAAGGAACCGGTGCCTCCGACGCACCATCAGCCGCAACCTCCATTTGTAAAGTTTCACGCACTGACACAAACAGTGCCTCCACCAGTGCCTATTTAAGCGTGGCTAGAGGAGCAGAGGAATCATCCTCACTTTCTGAGCACTCAGGGTGCGTGGACGCAGACCCAGTAGGGTCACTATATACTGAGAACACCCCGAAAATATAATCAGGGAGGCCGCCGACTGCGATCCCACAAGGAGATGCCAGCCACGCGTCAACAAATGGACTACCTATTGGACCCGGCAAAAAAACAAGGGGGGTTGCCCTCCATAGAGGACATAGCCACCTTAAAAAGGGGGCCGACCACTGTGACGGGGACGTGCAGGCAGGGTACCCTCCCTAAAACAAGGCAGGTGCCCCACAAAATAATGGCAGCATAACTCATAAAAATGAAGCACCCCCCCCCCCCCAGCCCTACCCAGTCCAAGGGAGGTGCGAAGCTGACCATATGGCCCAGCAGGCCGCAAGCCATGGCCTAAATTTTTGTGGGGGACGCGGCCGCAATTGCAGGGATCCCCAGCCCGGCAGAAGCCCAAAGAAAGAGTGGGGGCTTCAGCTACATGCACTGGGGACGCCTCCAACGGCGATGCCCGATTTCGGCCGCATGGCCTAGTAGGCCACGGCCTAAATTTTTGAGGGCGCCCAGTCCTCAGGACACGAGCCCCAGCGGAGCCAAACATCCTAGGGCAGTGAAGGGAAAGGCGGATGTCCAAATGGGAGGCAGTGGCTTCAGTCACGCTCAAAGGGGCCGCCTCACGTAGTTTCCGAACAGTAGGTCGCGGCTTAAATTTTCAGTGAGGCCCGGGGATGCTAAACTATCCGCTCCCCAAGCCCCACAACTGCCGCAGGGAGCCCAGTGGACATCCCTGCCCTAGTCACCAACCCCCAGGATGGCAAGGAACTCTGCTCAATCCCCTGTTGCGCACCAGGAAAATCCGGTCAGCAGCAACTTCAACCAGGCCTCCTTAAGAGCATCTGTCAACAGCCAGCTCATAACCTCACCCAGGGAGGGGGGGGGGGGTGGAAATCCAGGGAGGGACCCACGTCCACCCCAAAACACTCCAGGGGTAGTGGGGGACAGCTTACTACACCAGGAACAGGGTAGGCACCGCTCCGGACAGGACACCGCTACATCATAATGTGGGTGCTGTCGGCCAGAAAGAAATGCTGCTACTCAGGCCAAAGCCAGTTCGTATGCGTCCTTGCAAGAAGTTTAACTTGCAGGCCAGCCCCCATCCAGTGGGGCTATGTCGCGGCCGACCTAGCGCGGAGCTGCGGTCTGCATGCGCTCACTTGATTGTAGTTCTCACAAGAACAAAATAATAAAAAGAGGAAAAAGAATTCCATTTAAAATATGCCAGGACCAGAGATCCCAGCAATGAACTAAGTCCTTACTCCTGACTAGGCATAAAAAAAACTAAGTGCCTGTAGCTGAGTGTGTACAACCCCCGGGACTGCCTATAGGCGTAGTCAAGCTTTTTCCTGCCAAGTGTCCTACTCCTGTAGGGGGCAGTATAACCCAATGGTTAAGAACTATCAGGAGCTGTGTCCGTCAATGAACAAGAGAGGAAAAAAAGATTTTTACATGTATGCGAGAAGTGTCAGAATTTGCCCAGTATCGAAGTGGTTAACCTGTTCACTCTTTGAATATACCAGACATATCCAAAGCGGAACAGTAGTGAACTAGAAAAGTTATAATTTTTACAGGACTGACAATGGTCAAAATCAATACATATCTAAAATATGCAAAAGGACTTTGGGGTTGATTTGCTAAAACTGGAGTGTGCAAAATCTGGTGCAGCTCTGCATAGAGACCGATCAGCTTCCATTTTTTTTTTCTTTTTTGGTCAAAGCTGAACAAGTTGAAGTTAGAAGCCGATTGGCTACCATGCACAGCTGCACCAGAGTTTGCACACTCCAGTTTTGATAAATCACCCCTTTACATTCCCTACAAAAAAAAAAAAAAACAAACATACATGGTGAGGCAAGCAAGGATCATTTTTTTTATGGGTGTGAACTCTTTTAAGCAGTTATCTACATAGAACTTACATTTTGCTGGACACATCATAACAGATAATTCTTTTGTCTAGTCCAATGGTCACAAGGAGGAGATCATTCACTGGTGAGAAACAGATACCAGATGCTGGAGCCTTGTGAGCACCCTCAAACATATGGTATGGATTCTGGCTGTTTGCATCCCACAAGGTCACGCTGCCAGTGTCAGATACAGCACCAAGCAAAAACTTCTTCACAAAGGAATATTTCAAATGTCGAATGGGCTGAAGAAAAACAGAAAACCGAAAAACAGAAAACCGAGTGAAAATCAACTCAACTGAAAAACACAGCATAACAAAAACATAAAAGGAATAGACACATGTGGTACCTGGCTGCTTCCGTGACCAAAAGGTGTGCTGGATAAATTAGTAGTTACATTATGCAGTATGATTTCTCCACTCATAGAACCGGAGGCAATATAGCTGTCACTACTATTAAATGTAACACAAGTTACTTCATCTTTGTGATCCTGAAAAGGAAAAAATGGCAAAGCTCAGAAACACACTCTCTGAAGATATAGAAAGATTGTGATTAAATCACCAGGTTATTTAATTTACTTTTTGGGAGGGGTTACCTTTAGGGTTCGATGAAGTCGTTTTGATTTTAAATCCCAGATATTAACTGTATTATCGAGACCTCCACTGACTACATATTGGGAGCCAGAGTTTAGATTTACGCAAGTTTGCTTCTTCTATAATAAATATAGGAAAAAAACATTGTTAATACTAAAAACAAACAGTACTTTTCACCACAAAAATAAAAGAAACGAAAAAAAGGTGGCACAAGAAACATCCTGTAAGTTAAGGTCACATTTTTCAACAAATGTATTATAGAAAAAAAAACAAAAATGACTTCCAAACTCCCTTGAGCAACCTAGAGCCTAGGTTGAGTATTCATATGCAAATAATTAAACTTTTTCATAACAAGCAATACCGTTTGATATTGCATACATATGCCCTACTGATTCATTAGTGATAAATTCACTTTTATTTCTTCATAACCACATTATAAACAAGCAAGGGAGAGCTAGCAACTTAAGATCTCCTTGGAGAAAAATATATTTCAAACTTAAATTGGAAGTAAACTTTCAACATCAAAATGTTACCTATAGGTAAGCCTAAAATAAGGCTTACCTATAGGAAGTTTATCTCCTAAGCGTGCACCGTTTAGGAGATATTTACTGCACATGCAGCCAGTGACATCACTTCAGAGCCCTGTGCTGTGAACGACTCCCGCGCATTCGCAGGAGTGATGTCATTGCGACTTTGGGAAGTCACAGAGCCAGAGTCCGAACCCGAAAGCAAGACTGGTGAAGATGGAAACTGCCTCCAGAGAGGATATTGCATCGGATGAAATGCTTTGTTTTCAGGTAAGTTTCACAGAATGTGCTAGTATGGGATGCATACTAGCACATTACAGCTTCACCTTGCAAAAAAAAAAAAAAAACATCCAGTGGTTTATAACCACTTTGAGCCTAGGTTCATACTGAGGGCGGGTTTGAAATAGTGCGAGTTCGGTTGAACTCGCACACTTTCAAACTGGAATTTTAGTCTGACTTTGGGGGCGATTTGACAGACATCTGTGCGGGTGTCAAATCGAATGTCAAATCAACCCAATGTGAACGTGGGTAAAGCAGACCTATAGTTTAAATGCTAGGTTTGCTTAGTTCCTACCATTGCAACTCCTGCATTCCCATTACCACCAAAGACCACTGCAGAAGTAACAGGTTCATAGTCCAAGGCCTCAGCTCTAGCCACCACACTTAATCAAATTAAGAATGTCACAAATGTTTTCACAAAGGATCTCAAACTCACCGGTTAGGCAATAGCCAGCCAAATAATGGTTTTGGCAACACATTCTATACAGTGCGAGCAAACATGGCCAGGCCAATTTTCAGCTTTCCTTGCGGTCACACCTTGAATACCAACTGAGCAGTCATGCAACACTGCACCCATATGAAATTATCAATTTTTTTAAACCGATAGTTTACCATCAAAAAAAGCTCTACGTTTTTCTTAGTTTTTGAATTACATTTTGCAAATAAGTAATTTTTCTCCTACAGTGATGGGCACTGATGGGGCAGCACTGATTATCAGTGTAACTGTGACGAGAACCGGCTCTCTTCTCCTCACGCTGTGCATAACAGGTAAGTTTGTTTACATGTGATCAGCTGTGATTGGACAGAGCTGATCACAGGGTAAAAGGCCACTGTTCTTGGATACAGCTGATGAAAGCAAAAAAAACCTATCAGTGGCCTTTTACCCTGTGATGAGCTGTGTCCAAAGAATACACAGCGATCACAGAGGGAGCAGATGCGCACCCAAGGGGGCACGGTTCTGGGAATACATCCAAGGATGCCGTCCCAGAACTGGACAACCACACTGTTGCTGTCTTGGCTATAGCATAGTCGGGAAATGGTCAAAGCTAAACTCCAGTGATTATATATTTTACCTCCTTACAATGGTACAGCTTGACCCAAAGTAAGCATATACTGCATGATAGCTGATCAGTCTCTACGGAAACTGTAAATCACTGCATTATCCAGAGAAACTACAGTGAAGTAGTAGCTCAGGATACCACAATTTTCCTAATGTCTGCTGCTGACCTTCTGCATACTAACTACACATTGGAGGTTGCTTGCTCAGCATGACCGCCATTCAGAGAATGCCTTGCATTTTTGTTTTCTGACTGGACGAAGTGGAGATGCTGAGGAGCATAATTGTCACAAAAATCCAGAACTCAAAAAAATGTTGAATAAATGTTAATTGTGCCTATGCAGTACCGTGAAAGATTTACCTTATGTTTTAGATTGCTAAAAAAAAAATAATCACAGTGCACTTATACATTTGTTTACAGCCTCTTAGCTGTATATTTACCATGTGAGAAGCACATCTGCCTCTGACCAATCTCACAAAACCTGAAGATTTGGTGAGGCTATTACTGTGCTAGAAGAAGGTGTACATAGGGACATGCAGAGAAAAGATCTTTGCTTCATCATCATTGGCCTACAGTAATCAGAGGGACAACTTTGACAATAAGAAGCAAAGCCATGCACACCAATAAAAATTGCCACCTCCACACGAATGCGTGGTACAGATAAGGTAAATCAGTTAAGTTAATCAGGAAGCCTATGAGCAATTCTGACAAAAACTCTGCTCTTGGTTGCCTTTTTCTAGGCACACCTTTCACAGCTGTTCGGGGTCCTCTTTAAAGTAACCTTGATGAAGTCTAATTAGAAAGTTTATGGTGCCACTTTCTGCCATTATTCTTTGTACAAATTATTCCTTAGCTTATTTACATTGCAACGCTGTTAGTCAAGCTAGCGGATTTGCAGAAGTTGAATGGTTGCAGACAGAAAGAAAATATGAAAAACAGCATGCTTTATATTCAGATTAAAAATTCACAAACAAAAGTATGACAACACAGAGAGCAAAGAATGTATTCTAAAAGATTACTTACCCCCTCTGCCAGCTCCAATAGAGGAACAGGTTTAGACTTACAGCTTGAAAAGACTATTTTATCACCACTGCCAGAAGCACTGACCAGGAAGTGATCTGAACTTACAGTTAAGGACTGTGCAACATGATCTGTGAAATTTGTTACAGACAGTGTGGGGGACAGATGCTAGTATTAACCTGTATTTCTATCAACAAAGGTCAGTTTTAAGTTCAAGTACAAAGAATGTAAAGCTGATGCCAAGAGAGATAATCTGTAAAATCTCTGAAACCAATAAATGGCATAAAATAGAATTTGCCAACTTATTGCTTCTGTACTTTTGATCTGAAAGTTTCACTTTGATTGGAGTTCAAAGCAAAATCCGCTAAAGTGTTGCATCCTCATATGCCAGACTTGTTCAGAAGATGCACACAAGGTCATTAAAAATCTAATGAACCCCAGGCAAAGCACACAATACTTCACAAAGGCAAAATCATACAAGCATGAACAAATGTGTTGGTACACTTCTATGAAAAAAAAAAAAAAAAAATCCACACAATTTCCCCAGAAATACATTGAAACTGCCCAAAGTAATTGTCCCTGATTATGGTTGCATAGTTAAAGAATAGGATTTGGATTTAACTGAAAAATTAAAAACAAATTAAAAAATGGTATAGACAAAAATAACAGGAACCTTTTAACTTAATATTTTGATGGACAACCTTTAGAGGCAATCACTGCAAACAATTGATTTATTTTGCCATCAATAAAACCATTGCACCTCCTAACAGGTATTTAACCCACTCTTCTTAAGCAACTGCTCCATATATCCCAGGTTTGAAGGGAGCGTTCTCCAGCAAAGGCGCCCCAAAATATAACCTAGCCACCTCCATGTTTCACAATAGGTAGAGTTTTTCTTTTGAAAGCTTGCATTTTTCATCTGCACAGATGAGACAAAACCAGAGCTTTATAGCAAATATCATTTCTATGTTCCAAGGACAGTCTCCCACAAGGATTGTGAATTTTCAATATGCATTTTAGAACTTTCCAGTCAAGCATTTGTATATTTTTCTTTCAACAGTGGGTTCCCCATGGGCCATCTTCCTTTGAGTCCACTGTCGCCCAAAAATATGTACCTTGATCTTAGGTTAAACTTGTTTAGTTTTGGAAGATTTCATTAAATCTTTGCCTACTATTCACACTTCTTTTGATCAATCCAGGGTCGATTACAGTTCAATGGACATTTAAGTGTGTAATATTTGCAACAATAGACACAGGAACATGAAGTTGTTTGGATATGGCCTTGTAGCCTTTACCTTTGACATGCTGGCCTATAATTTTCTTTCTGATCTCCTCAGACAATTCTCTCCATTGTTTTCTCTGGTCCATGTACAGTATGGTGTACACAATGACATTAAACAGCAGAGTATCTACTCTATTAAGGGCTCATGTACAAAGGGCAGTTGAAAACCTTTGCTGAACGCTGGCAACATATAGTGAAAAACATCAGTTTTATAGCTTTTACATACCGCATTTATGCGAGTTTAGCAGCCAATATGATCATTTGAGGTTAGAAGCCTTTTTTAAAGATAACCTCAGGAGACCCACCCAAATGCCCACAACGCATGAAAAAAATGGGATTTTTGTCTTACCTTAAAATCCTTCTCTCTGATGTTCATTGACGGACACAGCTCCAGATCTTCTTGACCCTTGGGTTTATGCTGCCCCCTACAGGAGTAGGACACTAGGCTGACAAAAGCTTGCCTACGCCTATAGGGCAGCCCCAGGAGGTATACTCCCACCTCCTGCTATAGGACTTCAGTTTTGTAACAAGCAGTGTGAGAACATATAATCCAACTCAATAGAGGGGCGGGTGCTGTGTTTGTCAATGAACAGAGAAAGGATTTTACGATAAAACAAAAATCCAGTTCTCTTTCATTGACGGACACAGCTCCATATCTTCTAAACCCTTGGGACGTCCCAAAGCAGTGTCAACATGAGGGACGGAAAAAACGGAGCAAGAAATACACTTCCCAAATGCTAAACAGCCACCCAGGTAAAAACAAGAGTTCAACCAGGAACAACTGGAGCTCACCTGACAAACAAAAAAACACCCTCAAAGAGGACTAATCCTCTCCAACTGCAGCCTGCAAAACTTTGCAGCCAAAAGGAAGCATCCACAGATGCCAACACATCCACCTTATAAAATGTTGTTAAAAGTATGCACGGACGACCAGGTGGCTGCCTTGCAAACCTGCACAACCGATGCCTGATGACGAAAGGCCCAAGATGCACTCCGCGCCTTTGTAGAATGCGCAGTAAAAGGGAAAGAAGGATCCTGATCCTTGATGGAATAGGCCTGCACCACCGTCTGCCAGATCCATCTGGAAATGGTCGCAGCAGACATGGCCAGTCCCTTACCTAATGCATCCGTTAGGACAAATAGAGAATCCGATTTCCGGAATGACTCAGTCGCCGCCAGGTACACCCCGATTGGCAAAACATCCAAAGAATGTAAGGCAATCTCTTTAGGATGCTTAGGCTTAGGACACAAGGAAGGCAACACAATGTCTTCATTTAAAATGGAGACAAGTGACAACCTTAGGAAGGAACAACTGGCAGGGACAAAGCACCACTTTGTAAAGCACCAGGTAGGGTGAAAGACAAGATAACTCAGCCAACTCTGACACCCTGCGCGCAGAAGTAATAGCCACCAAGAAGGCCATCTTCTGTGACAAAGTAAGCAGAGGAAGCTCACAAATATTTTCAAAAGGCGGATTCTGAAGAACGGACAGCACCAAAATTGAGGCCCCACAGAGGTAATCGAGACCTCACCGGGGGAGCCAGCTGGCGGACCCCTGAACAAAAAAAAGGTGTGAACCAAGGAATTCATGGCCAACGGGCGCTGGAAGAAAAAAACAGTCAGGGCCGAAATCTGAATTTTGATGGTACCCAAGGCCAAATGCTGATCTGCGCCTCTTTGGAGAAATTCCAAGACGCACACTCTCTCCCCCCGGATGTACACCAAACGATGTACACCCTACGGACTATGATAAATCTGCGTGGAAGTAGATTTACTAGGTTTTTTTTTTACAGCGTAGGAATTACCGATTCAGACACCTCTATCCTTCAGCACCTGGCTTTCAATAGCCAAGCTGTTAAAGCCAGCAACTGTAAAGCAGGATGGAAGATCGGCACTGGAGCTAAAAGATGTTCTCTGAGAGGGAGCCTCCAAGGGACATCAGCGACCAGCCGTACCAGGTCTGCGTACAAAGACCTGTGAGGCAAGTCCAGGGCCACTAGGATGACCGGAATCCCTTCTGCCTCAATTCTTCACAGGAGTCTTGGCAGAAGAATTATCAGAGGAACTGCATACATCAGACGATATTGGCCCCAAGGGCCCACCAGAGCGTCTGTGGTGTCGGCCAGAGGATCCAGGGATCTTGCTGCAAACCTCTGCACCTTCCTGTTGAAACGAGAGGCCAACAGGTCCACATCGGGAGTCCCTTACCAGAGACACAGTTGATGAAACACCTCCAGGTGGAGAGACCATTCTTCCTGATCCAACGTCTGTCGACTGAGGTAGTCCGCCTGCTAATTTTCCACCCTTTGGAATATGCACAACAGAGATGGCTGGAACAAAGCATTCTGCCCACCTTAGAATACCGGCTGCTTCCCAGGCCGCTAGGACACTTTTGGTGTCCCTTTGATGATTGACCTATGACACAGCTGTGGCACTGTCCGAATTAATCCTTAACGGGCGCCCCTGCAGATGATCCGTCCATTGGGTCAGACAAAGCTTGATCGCCTGAATTTCCAGGATATTTAATCGGCAGGCTGGTCTCCTTCAGAGTCCACACCCCCTGAGCACAATCCATGATATGAAGCTAAGCGTCCGATATCGATAGAGGTTTGAAAATCCCCTTGATGAAGGGATGCCACTAAAGGCCATGAGGTCAAGGATTGGACGGGTCTTGCCTTCCTTCCTGGGAACAGTAAATAGTTTTGAAGAAAACCCCTTAAAAGCGTTTCCTATTCAAGAACCAGTACAATAACCCCTTGTGAGAGCAGATCTTGTACCGCCCCCAAGAAGACCTCGTAGGTGATCTGGGGACAAGCGCAGGTTAGAAGGGGAGAACCTTGCGGGGGGCAAGGACAGAAAATTGATCTTGAAACCGGACCAAATCAACTCGTGGACCCATTTGTCTTGAATCAAAGAGGTCCACGGATCCAGAAAGACGCAAAGACATCCCCCCCACCCCAGATACAGGTGAGGGCGCCCCTTCAGACAGAAGTGGGCCTGTCTGCGGTCCCGGAGGAGCCTCCTCTCTGCTTACCAGGCCAGGGCCTCTTGGAACCTCCTGCAGGGTTACAGGCTGATTTTGATTCCTGATCCTTAGATCCAGAGGGAGGAAAGGACTGCTAATGGGCAGAGAAGAAAGGGCCACGTTTGCGATGAGATCCTTTGCTCCTGGTAATCTGCGGATGCAGGGTACTCTTACCTCCAGTAAGACCCTTAATGATCTCTTCCATGGAAGCTCAGAACAATCTGTCTCCTACGAAAGGGAGATCAGTCAGTACCTTCTTGGAAGCCTGGTGCGCAGACCAGTATTTCAACCATATCATGCGGCGAAGGGTCACTGCTGTCACGGACACCCTGCCGGCTAAGGGGGCCGCATACAGAGAGACATCACAGATATACTGCAACCCCTGGACCAACTAGTCCACCAGCTCTGCCAGGTTAGGGAGGGGACTGTCCCCTATTCCAGGTCCTGGCGCAGGAGCTTAGTCCATTTAGTTAAGGTCTGGGAAACCAAGATTATGGCAAAGACCGCCTGCAGAGTGTAACCGGCCATGGTAAATAAAAAAAATAAATAAATAAAAAAAAGGTATCGGACAAGAGATTTCGCTCTCTAGTCAAAAAGGTCCTTAAAAAAAGGACAGGACAGAAAGTCCTCCACCGGGAAAAAGGGTGGCTTTATTTAACCTGGAAACCTGAGAGTCCACCACAGGTGGTACTGTCAGTTTCTTCAACAGAGACTTCAAATGATACCTTTTAGCGAAATGCTAGGGACCCAGATAGTACGTTTTGGGCAACCCCACTGGCTCGCGACAATGTTGTCTAAATAGGCGGGAAAGGGGAATACCTTTGCCGCCTTGGAGGCTCTGCGGGTACCAAACTGCACCTGCTCAGCCGACGCAGCAGTAGCTGTGTCCTCCTATTTCAAAGTTTCCCACACTGACACAATCAGTGCATCCACTAGCTCTTTACATGCACGGCTGTAGTGGAAGAGGAATCATCCTCACTATCAGAGCATTCCAGGTGCGAGGACGCAGACCCAGCTGGGTGGCAGCCCAATCAACCTCTGAGGAGACAGAGGATGCTTTTTGCTTGTTCCCCTTTTTTGGAGGGCCATATCTACTTTGGACACTAGTGACTGCAGGACCGCCATCATAGCAGACAAGGCAGACTGTGACCCAGAGAACCCTGCAGCCTCTGAGGGTCAGGTGGTGACATGCTCCAGGGACTCCATGGGTTAACCTGGGGGCCGCCCAAAAAAAATGTGGAAAACTGCTGTAAAGTACCCCTTCACCGCTGCACCACCGGCACCACCGCACCAAGTTAACGCTATAGCAGAAAGAGGGAGCTGTTAAGCACCCAGAGGGACTCACCACCCCCTACAGTTTCAGGGAGTACAGGCTGCACGCCGCACAGCGTTTAAGAGAAAAGGAAAACAGTTCAGGAACTGACTATAGGCCCACCACTGATTCACAGCTCCACAGGCTTCAAAAACATGGCTATGTGAAAGCGACAGCAAACTACAAGAAAATGGCCTCTGGACTACACAAACATGGCCGCTGATTATATATATATATATATATATCTATCTATCTCAGACATCGACGGCAAAATAGTGGCTACAAGCGTGCCCAAGCGGCTCCCAGGACCCCCAGAGAACCCCCTGGGTCTGGACAGCTGGGGGGGGGCCCAATGCTCATTGAGGGACACAGCTCCTGATTCTTAACCATTGGGTTATACTGCCTCCTACAGGAGTAGGACACTAGGCTGGAAAAAGCTTGACTACGCCTATGGGCAGTCCCAGGGGGTATACACCCACTATCAGCTACAGGCATTCAGTTTTGTTACAAACAGCATCAGAAGAAAGCCAACTCCACAGAGGGGTGGGTGCTGTGTCCGTCAATGAACATCAGAGAAATGGATTTTACGGTAAGTCAAAAATCCCAGTTTCGCTTTCGTCCATTGACGGACAGCTCCGGATTCTTCTTAACCATTGGGACGTCCCAAAGCAGTGTCAAGCATCAAGGGTGTGAAAAAAGCAGAAAAATCCCAAGGCTAACCATAGCCAACCAGGTAAAAAGGAGCTCTACCATAAACAACTGTAGCTCACCAGAAAAAAAAAACAAAAAAAACAAAAAAACAAACAAACAATACACCTTCAAAGGAGGACCAGGTCCTCTAAACAGCAGCCAGCAAAACCTTGCGGCCAAAAGAAGCATCCACAGATGCCAACACATACACTTTTATAAAAAATTTGTAAAAGTATGCACCAACAACCAGGTGGCCGCCATGCAAAGCTGGGTCACCGACACTTGATGACAGAAAACCCACGAGACATTAAGCACCCTAGTAGAGTGCTCCTTGACAGGTAAAGGAGGAACCTGACCCCTGATGTAACAGGCCTGAACCCCGCCTGTTTGATCCATCTGGAAATGGGCGCAGAAGAAGCAGATAACTCTTTGTGAGGTCCGTTCGTGGGCATAAATAAAGAGTCAGACTTCCTAAAAGACTACATAGCTGCCAGGTCATAGCTGCCAGGTACACTCTAAATGTCCAGACCACATCCAAGGTATGCAAGGTAATTTCCTTTGGATGTTTAGCCTGGGACATAGGTAAGGTAACAATGTCTTCAGTCAAATGCCAGTCAGAGACCATCTTAGGAAGGAATGATGGACAGTGACGAAGCACCATCTTATCCTTGTGAATCACAATACAAGGTGAATAACAGGATAACGCCGCCAGTTCCGACACCCTGCGTGAAGAGGTGATAGCCACCAAAAAAGGCCACCTTCCGGGGCAGCGCAAGCAGTGAAACATTCCGAATATTTTCAAGGGGAGGCTTCTGTAGATCTGAAAATCCCACATTAAGATCTTAGGGGGGCAACGAACCCCACACTGAAAAGGAGCCAAATGTAGGACAATCTGAAAAAGAAAAAAAAAAAAAAAAAAAAAAGTATGCACCAGGGGGTGTGAGGCCAATGGTCGTTGGAAAAAGACCGCTGAAGCCGATACCTGACCCTTGATGGTACTCAAGGACTATTTCTGTTCAACCCCCCATTAAAAGAAGGTTAAGATCCAATCCACCGAGAAAGAGCGAGGATGAACCCCAATGGACTCACACCATGCAATGTACGTCTTCCACGTACAATGGTAGATCTTCCTAGAAGTAGATTTCCTAGTTTTCAACAGTGTAGGGATCGCAGACTCAGAAAAAACTCCATCCTTCAGCGTCTGGCATCCAACAGCCAAGCCACAAAGGCAGCGACTGTAAAGTAGGATGGAAGATCGGTCCTTGGGACAGCTGATCCTTCCTGAGAGGAAGCCCCCAAGGAGCATCGGTGACCAGCCATACCCAATCAACGTATCAAGGACGAGGTCAGTCTGGACAGAATCCCTTCGGTTTTGATCCTGCACAGGAGTCGTGGCAGAAATTTGAGAGGGCTGGAACGAAAATCGGTCAGCCCACCTTAGAATGCCGACTACTTACCGAGCTGCCAGGACACTAATTGTGCCCCCCTGGTGATTGACAGACCACGGCAGTGGCATTGTCCAAATGAATTTGCATCAAACACACCTGAAGATGAATAGTCCAATGAGTCAGACAAAAGGCTAATCTGCCAGAGTCCAGACCCCCTGAGCACATCTGTGCTGAGGACGCCTCCCCACTCGGACAGGTTGGCATCAGTGGTGACACCCGTCCAGTACAGGGGCAGAAAGCATTTTCCCTGTCAAAGTGCCGGAGAACAAAGACACCTCTAGAGACTGTGGATCCTTGTCCCATTTCACCAAAATATCTTTAGTAACTGTGCAATAACACCGCCTCGAGGGTGGACACCATCAGGCCCAGTACCCGCATGCATGCCGGGAGGGGAGGACCATCTGTTGAAAAACAGAAGCTGAATTGCTTTCTGCAATGTCTGGAGTGTTTCCAGAGAAAGAAACACTCTGGCTGAGACCGGAGTCCAGAGTCAGACCCAGTTAGTCCAGTTTTTGTGGACAGAACCAAAGCAGACTCCTGAAGGTTCAGAATCCAACCGAACTCCCTCAGAGTTCGGTTGTCCATCAGAGCAGTTGGAGACTCCGCTTGCAGAAAAAGATCATCCAGGTTCCCAAACTCAAAAAATGCCAGCACCGGGGCCAACACTTTTGTAAAGACCCGAGCAGCGAAGGCGAGACCAAAAAGGTCAAAACGCCACAAACTGATACTGCTCCTCGCCCACGGCAAAATGGAGGAAGCGTCGGTGACCAACACATATTAGAATGCGCAGGTAGGCGTCCTTGATGTAAAAAAAAAAAAAAGCAAGAAAAAAAAATCTCCTTGACGTAGGGACACCACTACCGTGTGAATAGACTCCATGCAGAACTTCTGTACTCGCACAAGCAGTTTAGCATCTTGAGGTCCGGAATTTGACGTACCTTGCCTTCCTTCCTGGGAACTGTAAAGAGATTTGAGTAAAACCCCCTGAAAACATTCCAAAATCGGCACAATCACCCCTTGTCTTGCACTACCTCAAAGAGACCCGTAAGTGTTCTGGGGACAAGTGCAGGTTGGAAGGGAAGAACCTTTCTGGAGGATAAGACCAAACTCAATCTCGTAGCCTGACTGAATAACTTTGTGGACCCACGTGTCCTATACCAGGGAGGTCCATGGATCCGGGAAATCAGCAAAGACATTCCCCCACTCCAATGAGGGCGCCCCTTCATACAGAGGCAGCCTTTGTCCGCATGTATGGAAGAGCCCGCTCCTGGCTTGGAACCTCTGGTGGAGGCCCTGACTTGATTCCTTGTCTTGAGACCCCAAGGGACAAAAAAAAAAAAAACACCTCTCCTGAGCTGAGGAGAATGGCCCATGTCTATGACAGGGCTCCTTGCCCTTGGTAGCCTGCAGAAGAAGAAGAGTATTCTTACCCCCTGTGAGACCCTTAACGATGCCATCCAAGGAAGCTCCAAACAGGCAATCCCCTACAAAGGGGGGGAGATCAGTTAAGGCCTTCTCTGAAGCCTGGTCCTCAGAGCAGTATTTTAGCCAGATAATATGCTGAAGGACCACTGCTGATACAGACAGCCTAGAAATCAAAGGAGCCGCATCCAAGAGGCATCACAGATAAACTGTAGCCCCTGGATCAACTGATCAGCTAGATCAGCCAGCTTCACAAAGACAGGGGGAAGCAGTTTCCCCTCCAGGTCCTGGCGTAAAAGTTTAGCCCACTCAGTCAGAGCTTGCGACCCCAGGGCAACAGTAAATTCTGTCCTAAGTGCCGAACCAGCCACAGTGAACATATGGTGGGCCAGAGCCTCCAACCTCCTATCAGCTGGATATTTAAAGGCCGGGGACTCCTCAATCAGAATGAAGGTAGCTTTATTTAACCTGGAAACAGAGGAGTCCACTACAGGTGGAACCGTACACCTTTAAAAACGCAGTTAATACTCTTAAGGACACTGCAAGCAAAAAGTGCTTAGGAACCATTGCGTTTTGGACAACCCCACTGTTTCGTGACAAAGTCAAAGTGGAAAAGGAAATACCCTCTCCAGCCACAACCTTTTTTACAGTATCACGCACTGACACAAACCGTGCATCCACCAGCGCCTTTTCATACTCGGTTAGAGGAACAAAGGAAACATCCTCACTAAGCGCTCAGTATCACGCACTGACACAAACCGTGCATCCACCAGCGCCTTTTCATACTCGGTTAGAGGAATAAAAGGAAACATCCTCACTAAGCGCTCAGGGCGCATGGACACAGACTCAGTAAGGTCGCTATAGACTAAGCTCACCTGGAAAACATCAGGGGAGGTCGCCAACTGCGATACCGCAAAGGGAATGCTGACAGAGGGACCACGATTGGACCCCCTACTGGACCCCACAAAAAAAACAAGGGGGGGGGGTCACGATCTGAGCCCTCCATAGAGGGCATTAAGAAAATGGCCCCCTTAAAGGGGTCGCCCGCTGTGATGTGGACATGCAGGCAGAGTACCCTGTTGGTCCCACAGCACTAAAAGGGGCAGGTGCCCCACACAATAATGGTGGCAAGGCTGTCATTAAAAAATTAAGCGCCCCCACAGAGCCACCCCATCCAAAGGAGGCACCAAGTTGACCACATGGCCTAGCAGGCTGCTGCCTACATTTTTTGTGGAGGCCCAGGGGCAAGTGCACAGATCACAGCCTGGCAGATGCCCAAAGAAAACGTGCGGGCTTCAGCTAAACGCACTAGGGCCGCTCCCCCAAGGCACAGCCTAAATTTATGTGGGCGCCAGGCCGCTTGGACGCGCGCCCCTGCAGAGTCGATCACCAAGGGGCAGTGGAGGGGGGGGCGGATGCCCAAATGGAAGGCAATGGTTTCAGCCATCCTCACAGTTTCTGACTAGTAGGCCGCAAAGCCGCGGCCTAAATTTTCACCCTGATCTGGAAGCGAGAGGCACTATCGGCAGATGCTAAACTATCCCCTCCCCTAGCCCAACAACCACCGAAGGGAGCCTAAAGAACATCCCTGCATTAGTCACCAACCCCCAGGGTGGCAAGGAACCCTGCTCAACACCCCATTGCGCACCAGGAAAACCCAGTCAGCAGCAAACCCAACCAGCCCCCCCTTAAGAGCATGTGGCAACAGCCAGCTCATAACCTCACCCAGGAGGGGTGGGGGGGGTGTAGGGGCCGAAAGGCCCACAGTGACAACCAAAATTTTGGAGGGGCTCAGGGGAACCCGGGGGTTCCACTGCCCCAGGGATTGGCCCAAGTCTACCTCAAAACCCTCCAAGAGTAGAGGGGGGACAGCTTCTTACCATACAAGGAACAGGGTCGGCACCGCTCCAGACAGACCACTGCTCCATCGTAATGGGGGTGCCGTAGGCCAGGAGAAAATGCTGCAACTCAGGCCGAAGCCAGTTCGTATGCGCCTTTGTGAGAAGTTTAACTAGCAGACCAGCCCCCGTCCAGTGAGACTATGTCGCGGCCGACCTAGCGCGGAGCTGCTGTCTGCACGCACTCACTGGTCGGACTGGGGGGACCCTAAGGATCTAGATTATCCAGTCTGTCGCCCAGTCCCACACTTGATTGAAGACCACACAGGAACAAAATAATAAAAAAGGCTGGAAAAAAAAAATTATATTTAAAAATAAAAATTTCCAGGACCACAGACCCCAGCAAGGAACTAGGTCCTTACTCCTAATTAGGCAGAAAAAAAACTGAATGACTAAAGTTGAGTGGGCGTATTACCCCCTGCGAATGCCCATATGCATAGTCAAGCTTTTTCATGCCTAGTGTCCTACTCCTGTAGGGGGGCAGTATAACCCAATGGTTAAGAAGAACTAGGAGCTGTGTCTGCAAATGAACGAAAGTGAAACAAGTAAATTATTAACCATTTCAGCCATTCTGTGAGAGAAGATAGAACAGCAGAGAGCAGTTGCTTGTAGATAAACATCTTGTTGTTTGTGCTTCCAGTATGGATCCCATCAGAAGCAGGAGTGAGGAAATGCTCCAGATGTTGCTGTTGCCAAAGATCTGAAGACATAAAACAAAATTGTGTGAAAGGACCAGAGGTCGTCGCTACTGGACTTATCCATTGAAGAAGGCAATAGCATGTGGTGAAATTTGTGTCGTTCCCCCCCCCCCCCCCTTAAAAACTCTCATTAATGTCCATAAACACAGTTTACAGCGGTCACATACAGTTACAAGCATTTGGCTTTGAAATGCCAGTAAACTACAGTCCTGAACGTGATTTTACTACTTAAAAAAAAAAAAAAAAAAAAAAACACGCCCAACTGCTTCTAAACTAGTGTTTAGCAGCTGTAGTGTACATGAGGCCTTAAAGTCTGACTGACAGATTACAAGTCTGAACGATGTGCGATTTTAAAAACAGAAAGCAATGTGAAATCTCACTATAATCTAGTTATTTAGAATCATTATAAAGGGTACCAACAAATCTGTCCAGGCCAGAATATCTTTGTTGAATAAGTAATAATTTCTGCCTTTTCACGGTTTCTTTGCTTTATTATATAGCATACAAAAAAGGTAAGCACACATGAAATAGACAAGTATACATGAAACAAATGCATTGAATGTTATCACTTTTCAGGAAGGAAGCATTGAGGTAGATTTACTAAAACCGAGGCACTCAGTCTGGTGCTGCTGTGCGTGGCAGACAATCAGCTTCTAACTTCAGCTTGTTTAATTAAGCTTTGGCAATAAAACCTGGAAGCTGACTGGTTTCTATGCAGAGCTGCACCAGATTTTGCACTCTCCAGCTTTAACAAATCAACACCATTGTTTCGATGTAATGTATGGGTATCAACAAATTAGCCTACATCTGTATAATTTGCATCCATACAGAGAGCTGTAAGAAAAAAAAAAAAAAAAAAAGAAGGTTTATCCAGGTTTCTATACTATGCCGCATTTTGACTTAAAAAGCTGACACAATCTGATTAATTTATGTTTGGCACAATTATTGTTTTTATGTTATTGTGAGAAATCTAGTCATGTTTGAGCAGAGTTTTATACACAATCTCTACATTTTAAAATTACCAGTGCAGTTATCTCTATCAGGTAGTTTATCGATTCAGAAAACACCAAACCCAATGGGTAACCATAACTGGCATATTAAGTAAATGAAGCCATAAAACTATTTTAAGTACAGTTTCAGTTTAAAAGGCATACAGCAGGCACAGTTTTTATATTTTAGTTCACCTTTGCCGGAAAGTACAGGTAATGACCAAGCGCTAACATTTGTAACACACGTCTACCTCATTAACTCCTACTCCATCCGTTAAAGTGGTTGTAAACCCACTTGTTAATTTTCAGGCAATCCCCTGTCTTCCATAATGCTATGTCTCCATTGTATGTGCTTTATTAAAAAAAATGCCTCCGTCTACCTTATCTCCTAGTGCTGATCAGCAGTCACTTGACTGGCCACATCTCCCCTCTCAATCAGACAGCTATAGCGGGGGGGGGGGGGGGGGTCGAGAATCCCCCGCTGATGTCAGTCAGGAGGAGAGGTGGAGAGATGTGGCCGGTCACGTGAGCACCACTAGGTAATAAGGTATAGAACGGCACTTTTAAAATAAAGCACATACACTGGAGACATAGCATTATGGAAGACAGGGGATTGCCTGAAATTTAATTTCAGTAGAAGGGGCGGCACTGTCACTAGCTGGGGGGGGGGGGGGGAGATCGGGGGACGACAGAGGAGAGCTGCAGATGACGTTGGCACAAACTGACTACAGTGTCAGGGCTCAACAGCCATGATAAAACAGTGGTCAGTTTACAGGGGGGGGGCAGAACAAGGCAGGATCAGCCAGGTATTTCAGGTGACACAAAGGGCCAAAATTACACAGCACAAGCACTATGCTGTTATTAATGCTTTAAAATATCACTTTTTTTTTTGTTGTTTTCAAGGTTAACAAGCACTTAAACCACTTGTTATATAACACTTCAATAAAAAGGATTATTGGAATTGCAGCTGTCCGGAATCATTTGCTTTGCATTTTGCATAGGAGCTGGGCTAGTACCCAACTAGTGTGTGTGGGAATTAACTCAAGACTCACTCACCTGGAGCAGATTTTTTGTTTCATTACATTGGAAGCAGCACTTCGGGGGCTCCTAACTGAAGCGAAACAATGACTATAATAATAGACGAACGTGTGTTGCCTCTGCCTCCTCCCTTTGTTGTACCATTCACAAATCACAGAGACGACAATGCAGCAGGGAGCAGGAAGTGTGGCTTTCACTGTATTTCACTGTATTTTTTGGTAGCGAACAGTGGAGCTTAGAGAGAGCTCCCAAAAGTAAGAAACATTTGTTTTCATTTGAGTTACAAAAATATTAAAGGTTTGCAAAAAGTAAAAAGCTGTGCCTGGATTTGGGCTTTAAGAGTCGGCTGTAACATTATAAATAAGCTCAAACTAATAAATAGGTTTTACGACCCAAGCATATTGGAATCCATTTATTTCATAGGTTGTCCTTGGTAAAGAACTTCCTGTTCTGAAGTTGGAATGCACTATCCACTTTTCCTAACTTCTTGCCTGCATAGTCACCCAGTCACATGGACAATCCAAGACTGGAGATTATTTGGAGTGTCAATGCATTATACAGGCATGTTTTGCACCTGTCGCCATTAGGAAACCCACACTGAACAATGATATCACAACTGCCAC
Source organism: Pelophylax lessonae (assembly GCF_965119305.1). Classification (NCBI taxonomy): domain Eukaryota; kingdom Metazoa; phylum Chordata; class Amphibia; order Anura; family Ranidae; genus Pelophylax; species Pelophylax lessonae. The sequence goes on from NC_138771.1 coordinate 297,317,488, forward strand.
TTGATTAGATGCATGCAAAAGGGGTGAAAGGAGGTGAAAACAGGGTTTTGTAAAAATGGTTTAGGATTCAGAACACAAATTAAAAAAGGTAATTTAGTTAGGTTTTGATCCTTTCTTACTTTCAATCATTTTTTTTTGAAAAATTTGAAATCAGACAGATAGAAATCACATTAATCGTTACAGCAGCCAGAACTCTGGCACAGGCTTTAAAGAAAAGTGAATAGTGAACAGGCATTGATTTCCAAGAAAAGTTGGGTAAAGTACAAGTAGCCTCAAGCTATTTCCATCCAGAGTGGAGGTTGGGCGGAAAATCAGTATTTCCACTGCAGAGGCCAATAGGGCATAACCAGTGATCCCACTTTTCTAGGTTCAACACAAATTGAAAGTCAGGAAATCCTACTACATATCGTAGGGGAGTCCCTTAGAGAATAAAAAAAAAATGGGATTTTTTACTTACTGTAGAATTCATTTCTCTGAGTCCACGACGAACGTAGCTGCTGCTTTAAATCATAGACGGATGGAACTTTCAAAAGCAGTAAACCCCTGAGGGATGGGGAAAGGACAACTTAAAAGAATGCAATTCCCACGGCTAACATAGCCAACTATATAACATGGAGCCCAACAAGCAACAACTGAGGCTGAACTGTAGCAAAACCATAAAGAAGGAAAAGTAGACTGCCCCTTAAATGGTGGCCTGCAAAACCTTGCACCTGCATAGATGACTTGAGAGACACACCAGGGCGTAGTCCAGCAGCGACAGAATCGCTTCCCTTAACTTCTGTAACTTCACAGGAGGTAGAAATACCTTTGCCGAAGCTGAATCTAGGAATATCCCTAGATAATCCTATCTGGTTGTTGAAACCAGGGCAGATTTCTGAAGGTTTATTAAGATTCCAACCAAACTGCTTCAGAATGTGAATGGTCACCTCCAAATCCCATTCCAAGGTCACAGACGAGTACACTCGGAGAAGATCATCCAGGTACCCCAGAATCGCTATTCCTCTCTGTCGTAGCAGAGCCAGGATAGGGGCCAACACCTTGGTGAAGACCCTGGAAGCAGAGGCAAGACCAAACGGTAACGCCACAAATTGAAAATGGTCCTTGCCCACTGCGAAGCGGAGGAATCGTTGATGACCCTGGCAAATAGGGACATGGAGATAAGCATTCTTGATATCGATCGAAGCCAGCAGGTCCCCCTGATGCAAGAACGCCACCACTGACCGCAGGGAAAATTTCTGGACGTGCACAAAGCTGTCCAGAGTTTTGAGGTCCAAGATTGGATGCAATTTGCCTTCCTTCTGTGGAATGGTAAACAGGTTCGAATAGAACCCTCAAAAGCGCTCCTGATGAGGAACTGGTAAAATCACGCCTTGTGACAGCATATCCCGAATCGCTTCCTGCAGCCCTGCAAGGCGGTCTGGGGACAGCTGAAGATTGGAGGGAAAAAATCTGTCTGGCGGACAGGAACGAAACTATCTTGTACCCAGACTGAATTACCTTGTGGACCCACCTGTTGTGCAACAGTGAGGTCCAAAGATCCGGGAAGAAATGGAGACGTCCCCCCACCCCTGAAGTGGGTGGGGGCGCCCCTACAGGCAGAAGGGGTCTGCTTGGAGGTGCTGGGGACAGAGGATTTCGGCTTACCAATGCACCGTTTCCCGGATCCTTTGCCACCCGAAGTCTGTTTGATTTTCTGCGACACAGTCTCACAAAAAAGATGCTTTTGGACTGTAAAGGAAGGACCTCGCTTACGCGAGGGAGACTTACCCTTAGTTGGGTGAGGAAGGAGTGTGCTCTTTCCCCCAGTGACCGTCTTGATCAAGTCATCCAAGGAGGAACCAAAAAGGCGATCACCCTGAAAGGGAAGATCTGCCAAAAGCTTCTTAGAAGCCTGGTTGGCCGACCAGGCATTTAGCCAGATCGCACGTCTGATGAGCAAACTTACCACTGACACTCTGGCCACGAGCAGAACGTCCAGGTTAGCATCGCATACAAATTGCAGTCTGCGATAATTGGTCAGAGAGTTCCAGGGCAGACGACGGTAATTGGGTTACCATCAGTGCCTCCCTCAGACACTTTACTCATTCAAACATAGTCTGAGAGACTAGAATGGTAGTCAGGGCAAGCCTTCGAATAGATCCCACTACCGTATACAGGTGTCGGGATAAGACCTCAATATGTCTGTCAACAGTATAAGGGAGAGATGAGGATTCTGCCACCAGTAAAACCCGTGACCTTGTGAATACCGCATAACTGGGGGTCCACCTGAGGGGGGGGGGGGACTGTCCAATTGCGTAAGATCTCTTCCTCAAACGGGTAGCGTCTAGCCAAACGTTTGGGAATTGCAAGTGTGTCAAATAGGTTGCCGCCATTGTTCCTCCACTAAGGCAGACAAGACTTCGGGACAAGGGAAAACCTTGGCCGATTTCTTTGCCGAGGGATCCAAAGGATCCTGAGGCTCCTTGCGATTTAGAAATTGCATCCGTGATTTTTAGAGTGTCCCTCACTGAGGATATCAAAGCATCTACCAGTGCCTTTTCCTGTGCCAAGGCGGGAGTGGAGACATCCTCTTCCGCATCAGAAAAGTCTGAATGCGGGGATGCATCCTCCAAAAGGGGGTCTGTGTCACCGGGGACCATATTGGCCTCAGAATCTGAGGTCTGAGATGAGGCAGGCGAGGGCCGAGAAGTAGGATTGCACATTAAGAATGTAAAGAGCAGACAGGGAAACGGGGAAACACCGGAACCTGCACCGCAAGGGGTTAAACAGAAGCTTCTCCTGATGGCCTAAGAGGGAGCAATCCGTGCCTAATCGCCAAATATTAACGCCCCCTAAGGCTAAGTGAGGTTACAAAGGCACCACAGATCCTGGCAAGTCCACAGCTACCGGCATGCACTGCGCCTTTAAGAGGCGATCGAGAGCCCCCTAAAGGCCTGAAGCCCCTCTGAAGATGAAAAGGTGAAGGCCAGGGTAATTATACTCCTCTAGAGTAGTTACCACATGGAGAACACAGCAAGGTCCATCAGCAGCATGGAGAAGAGAAATAGAAAGAAACGCCCCCACCCACAAGAGCCAGAAGCTCCTGTGCCGTTTTGTCTCCAGCAAAATGGCCACCGGCATTACAGTAATATGGATACCCAGACAGGCTCCCGAGGCCTGTTAAGGCTGCCGGCCCCAGCAAAATGGCTGCTTCGTGCCCATGAGCACGTGACCTCGGGCCTAGTGAGGCCTACCCTAGTAACTGGCCTGGGGGCCCTTGTGGGGGTCATCCCGGCAGATGAACCCCCCCCCCAAGGTAGCGGTATGAGGCGCAGCCATGTAACCCCCTCCGAGGCCCCCCCCCTCCACTAGCCGGTATAGCACCTGAGGTGACTTACATAGGGGACCCCCCACTAAAAGTGTCCCTGGGGTCCGGAGCCCAGGGTAGGGAGAGGTCAGGGTAGGAGGGGAAGGTCCCAGGTGACCCCTCATAGTAGAAGAGGGTGGTAGGAGATAAGGGTACCCGAGGGTGCTACTACTCACCTATGGAGGAGCCCACGTCCGCCCCAGGCCTACTAACCAGACGGTGGGGCTGTACTTACCAGACCACGCTGCTGAGGGTGGGTGTCCATCCTGACAGACTACCTCTGCACTGCAGTGAGGGCGCTGTCGGACAAGGGGCACGCTGCAACACTTGCATGCCAGGTGTGTGCGTCCCAGTGGGGTGTTTCACCCGCAGGCCAGTCCCCATCTGTGGGACTATAGTCGCCAAGGAGACCCAGCGCGGAGCTTAGGTCGGCAAGCGCTCGCTGGCACAAACTGGGAGACCGTAAGGCTCTCATATAACCAGTCTAAAACCCAGCCGGCATGCCACAGGAACTGGAGTCGGCAGCAAAAAAAAAAAAAAAAAAAGGTTTCCTTTAAGACGTTTAAAAACAGAGCTAGGACAAAAAGGTCCCAGCAGGGAGCTGTTTGGCCACTCCTAAGACCAGGCACTAAAACTGAAGATGCAACGGTGAGGCCAGGGGTAATAACCCAGGGACCCCGCCCCCCTGGGCATGTCAAAGCCTTTAGCTCTACCTGGTCACTCCTAGTGGGAGGGGCTTATTACCCATCCATATATTATTTAAAGGAGCAGCTACGTCTGTCGGTGGACAAAAGAGAAAGACAGTAAACAAAAGAAGTCAAAGAGGGGAGTTAAAAAGGGAGAGAGAGGTGGGCTAATTGAGGCTTCCAGGGGGTTGAACTTAATATGGTCATGTCGCCTACAGCCTCACATGTACAATATCAGCCCAAGGGCTGCAGATAGCTTTAAAACATTTGGTAGTGTTAATAACCACATTAGTCATTTGTTTGTTGTGCATAATCCAGGATACCTTTCGTCTATATAAAAGGATATACACACACAGAGGTCTTCTTCCATGATCGGGCTATAGTAAGTTTTGTAGCCAAAAACATGAAAAAAGATCAGATCAGTGGTTGCTTAGATTGAGGAAGGAGCTCTACTGGTTCATTTAATAAAGCAATAGAGGTTTGCTGGGGAACCAGGATCTCAGAAATTTTGTTCCAGAAACTCGCAACCTTGGGCACACTCATCCCACCATATATGATACATAGTGCCAAGTGGCATCCTCGAAAATACAGGGGTGAGGACGACGGATAAAGCCTCGACAAGCTGAGGGGGAACATATACAGTTTAGTAATTACTTTTACATTGGATTCCACTCGGGAAAATTTTCAATATACCTTTATAAGCTAGATGGAAAGGATGCGGTTTGAATCTACTGATCGTACAAGGCTGATATTCAAAGTGTATGTATGGTCAAAATGTAAAATTGTATACTGACTTCAACATTGTAGTTCACTTTTTACTTCTAGCCCACTTATATCACTCTGAACAACCTTGAAAATTTGTAAAATTACTTTGTAAAGATCCCCACATATTTATTTCTTTGAATTCAGTGACACAATCCCTATGCCCTGTGAATTTGCACTGCTTCGTCTGACAATTCACAGAGGCTGCCTTCTGAAATACAGGAGGTGCTGAAAGGAGGAGATTCAGTATTCACTTCTTGCAGGGCAGCAATGGAATTTGTAATCCTTAGAAACTGAAAGTAAACAGCAAAGGAGAATCTGCAAAGCATGCAGGGAGTCCAGGAAGTTGTGGAAAGAGATGGCCAGCAGACAGGCAGCACTTACAATATAAAATGAGATTTTTAAGTAAGCTTATATTGGATTTTCAAAAAATAATTGTATTATTACACTTCTGTATTGATAAAATTGAAGTGTATGCTGTGAACATAGAACTCCTTTAAAAAAATTTCCAAAAATACAAACATTTTTAAAACTAAATTGTAAACCATGATCTGGTGTCACTGAATTTCTTAAAATACTGTACATATGTAGATACCAGGACCTACCTACATACCATATCACTTTTCGGTTTACACATTACTGTATATAAAAAGGTAAAAGTGGCAAAATAAGCTGTACATCTATATCACACAGAAGGAACTAGCTATTTACTTTACTGCAAACCTGAGCTTGTTGTAATTGCAGTGAAAGAAATAAAATAAATCAACCATCACCTTGCCAAACACACCAATTACTTCTTCTATCTTGATAGACTGGCCGATGTTGCTTTCCGATGTTTATTGCACAGTGTGAATAAACCATCAGATACTGATTTGTAATTGTTTTGTTAGGCTGCACTACAGACAAACTAAAAGGAAACAAATGTGTTCGCTGAGCAGAAATGGTCCATTGCACTAATATAAATTGACTCGGTTTCCATCAATGACTCATTAATGCAGGTATCCCACAGCACAGAGAGAAAGTTGTATCCATTTAACAATCTGCCATTCTTTACTTAATAGTTTGAAACTATAGAGGTCTAGCCCGAGCATTCTAAGCACAATCAGCTGTGCTTTAGGTCATGTTACAGTTCTTCAGCCTTAGCATTTTTCAAGCTACAGCTTGGCAGAATGGATCAATATGTCAAAAGAACACCAGCTACCAACAGAACTACATGAAAAAAAAAAAAAAAAGCGAAACAAAAAAAAAGGGTATTTAAACATTTTAAAGGGGATGCCAAATAATATATTCACAAATCTAAGCCAAGAGGGCCAAATTATGTTTCTAATATCTAATCTGACATTACTCTTATAATTCTTCAAAAATGTATTACAGTAGGTCCATCCCTGAATTACAAAAAGTGGAATTTCTTTCCTCATTGTTGCATCAGTCCAATAAAAATATCTGTAATAAATAATGGGAATGATACAGGCCAACAACCAGAGTGTGCAGAGGTTTTACTCCTTCCTCTCCATTATGTCGTACTGTTTTGCAAGTTTTTCTTAAAAACTGTTAGCCCCGGTTCACACTAGGGCGACCTGTGAGGCGACCTGGTCGCCTCACAGGTCGCCTCCCATAGGAAAGCTGCGGACCCGTTCTAATAGGAGCGACACAAGTCGCTCCGACCTAGAAAAAGGGTCCGGAGCTTCTTTGGGGCGACCAGGAGGCGACCGCCATAGACTTCAATGTTATGAAGTCCGTGGCGGCCGCTCCGAGGTCGCGGCGCGCTGCTCTCACCGCGATCTTGGAGGTCGCCCCTTAAAGTAGCGTCGCTCCTATGTGAACCGGCGCTTAAAGTGATATAAAAAGTCATGATTTTTTTTGTTTTTGTTAAAACAGGTCATACTCACCTGCTCTGTGCCGTGGTTTTGCAGAGCAGCCCAGATCCACGTTCTCTCAGGTCCCTCCCTAGAGCTCCTGACCCTTCCCTCCTGCCGAGTGCCCCACAACAAGAAGCATGCTATAAGAGCACCCAAGCCAAACCACTGCTCTGTTTCCATTCAAACAGGGAGCCATGGCTCGGCCCCACCCCTCTCTCCTCATTGGTTCACTGACTTTCATTGATTTTCATTGTAAGTATTAGTGGGGGCTGTTGCACACAGGTTTTTTTATCCTAATGCATTAGGATAAAAAAACCTGCTGCCTATACTTACCTGGCAGGGGAGATACCATGATCATGAAGGTGGTTCTCCCAGGGCGAGGCTCATCCATTGCACTCCGGGTGTGCGGACCCCTGCGATTTCCCCAAATGCGGGAAACTCGACTGCATAATTTGTGGTAGTGGGGGACTGCGTTCGCGCTTTCCCCTGAAAAAAAAAAAAAAAAACCTGCTGCCTTTATAACGACTTAAAATTTTATTTTTCGGTGTCATTTTTAACAGAGAGAGAGAGGAAACAATATAATAAAAATGTACGTCACTGAACTTCCAAGTGGCTGTACCGGGATGATGCAGCAGGAATCATCCCAGTACCTTTTTTTTTTTTTTCTTAGAACCGACAGTCGACTCCCCTGTAAAAAGCAATCCTGTAAAAAACTAGCTGCTGGATTGTTTTTACGAGCAGCAGCAGGAGGGGGATCTCTCCCTCCCCTCCTTCCGTGGCTTTAACGGAATCTCCAGTCCCACCAGGAATTGAATGATTGAAGAGCTGAACAAAGACCAGATCTGCTTTTTTGGCTCTGGGGTATGGTAACAAGGAAGCAATGACCTGACATCACTTCAGGTTTACCTGGATGTAAATTGCACCATTTTCAAAAATAATTTCCAACACATCAATCTTGGTGTGATAAAATGCTTTTAAAGGACAGAGGAAGTATCTGGGGTCTTTATAGATCCCAGATCTCTCCATAAAAAGTACCTGTCACAAAGAAGGTTTCCATTCCCTGTGACAGCAAAAAAAAAAAAAAAAAAAAAAGTGTTGAAAAAAAATTTAAAGCGGCAGTGTAAAGGCTAATACACCCGTCGGTCCTGCAGGCACCCAAACAGAAAGCGTTCCACATGAGGTATCACTGCGAACGTCAGATCATAGACCGTAATTCTAGCACCAGACCTGTGTAAATCTAAACTGGTAACCTGTGAAGGCTTTTAAAGCGTTGCCTACGGATAGCAAAAATTACATAATTTGCCGCCGCTGCGTGGGAATGCGCAATTTTAAAGTCTGACATGTTTGGTATCGATTTACTCGTGTAACATCATCTTTAATATTTTAACCAAAAAAAATTGAAGTAACATTTTGTTTTTTTGTGCAAAAAAAAAAAAAAAGCGTTTGAAAAACTACTGCACAAATATAGTGTGAAAAAAAAAAAAAAAAAAAAGACAAAAGCCCCACCAATCCACTCTCTAGGGCCTCTGCTTATTAAAAAAAAAAAAAAAATTATATAATATATATATATATATATATATATATATATATATATATATATATATATAAAAATAAATTTATATCTGGGTGCTCTAAGAAATTTTCTGGTAAAAAAACACTGATTGTTACATGGAAAAAAAAAAAAAAAAAGTGCCAGAAAAGGCCTAGAGCTGAAGTGGTTAACAACAACGATAAGGAACTAAAGACAGGGACTGCTTTAACTGTCCGATGTCAGTAAGGTCCCTCACCTGGGTGTGAGCAGCGGTTTTTAGTCATTGTAATTGGCCAGCAGGATGATGCCATTGATTCCAACACACCGGCAACGTGCCAGAAGGGTAAAAACGCATCTGAAGAAAATTGTGCATAGGTAGGCAAGTTTATCTCATTGCAGAACAGACTTTTTTTTTTTTTTTTTTTTTTTTTAAAGGTAACCACTTGCCGACCGCCCACCGCAGATATACTGCAGCAGACTGGCTCGGCTGCGCGGATCGCCGTACCCATACGTCGCTCCTTGGTAGAGAGCATGGGGGGCATTGTTCGAAGATAGCATTTTAGAGTTATATATAATGTGCTTGGATTTCATATGGGGTTATGAAATGTGATAAACAAAATTTCTGTGATTGTTAATATATACATTTTTGCACTTTATACAAAAAAGTTCCAGGATGCTGGTTAATTTTTTCCATTTGCACTATGATTCACATCTTTATTTAATATTCACACTTTCTTATATTTAACACTTTAGACCTTTATATTCATACATTGCATATGCACTTTTTGCACTGGACACTTTTTCATCAAGAAATTGTGTCCTATATATTTTCGTTATTCGGATTACCGTTGTAGTCACATTGCACTTTTTTTGCATAGTGCACTTTGTTTAGTCTACATAGATGTGTGTCAACATTGTTGCCACAATGGCTGACATCTTATAATATATATTGTTTTAAGATACATTTTTGTTCATGCACACCCACACAGGTACCATATTTTTTCCACTTTTGGTGGAATATATAATTTTATTTTATTTATTGTGTCTGAGTACAAATTGGAATTTATATTATTTAGGGAATTTCAAGGTCTTGCGCTTATGGTTATAATTTTTTCTCCCATTAATATGCAGATTATCTGCAATTAATTAGCTGCACTTCCTTATTCCCTGGATAATTAGCCTTGTAGTCCTAGGCACTTGATTACTTTTTCTATTATCTATAATATCTGATTGGTTAAAGGCTCCAAACCCAGGAAGGAGTACTAAAGACGCACAATTAGGACGTCATGTAATTTTGGCACCAAAATGAACATAAATAGACACACTCACTCACAAACAGCTGATGGTGGAGGAGTGTTTGTTGAACGTCTCTGATAAGAATAAGAATTTACCTAGCATACCATGTTTACACTATTGACCCTATAGCTATATTGATGGATTCACACTTCTTCAGACTACTTTATAGGTGCTTCTGTGGAGGATTTCCTGTGCTGGAAAAACTTTTTGATATACTTTAGGGGGACAAGTAAATTCAGCCATCTGGGCAGTGTCCCCATAAAGTTTAAAGGGCCTCAAACACCAATCTTAGGTAAATTACATTTCCGGCCTATGGATAAAAGTAATGTGAAATTTACAGCATATAAATTTATTGTATAATGACCCTACAGGTTAAGGTAATCTCATTTGAAAGCTTGTATTTCACACTATGGTGGGCCGACTGCTTCGATTTGATTCAACAATGCAAAGCTAGTACCAAGTAGGTGGATATCAGGTAGTATGTAGAATTTTATTTTATATCTATATACAGTGCCTTGCGAAAGTATTCGGCCCCCTTGAACTTTGACCTTTTGCCACATTTCAGGCTTCAAACAAAAATATAAAACTGTCATTTGTGAAGAATCAACAAGTGGGACACAATCATGAAGTGGAACGAAATTTATTTGATATTTCAAACTTTAATAAAAAAAAAACTGAAAAATTGGGCGTGCAAAATTATTCAACCCCCTTAATACTTTGTAGCGCCACCTTTTGCTGCGATTACAGCTGTAAGTCGCTTGGGGTATGTCTCTATCAGTTTTGAACATCGAGAGACTGGAATTTTTGCCCATTCCGCCTTGCAAAACAGCTCGAGCTCAGTGAGGTTGGACGGAGAGCGTTTGTGAACAGCAGTTTTCAGTTCTTTCCACAGATTCTCGATTGGATTCAGGTCTGGACTTTGACTTGGCCATTCTAACACCTGGATATGTTTATTTGTGAACCATTCCATTGCAAATTTTGCTTTATGTTTTGGATCACTGTCTTGTTGGAAGACAAATCTCCGTCCCAGTCTCAGGTCTTTTGCAGACTCCATCAGGTTTTCTTCCAGAATGGTCCTGAATTTGGCTCCATCCATCTTCCCATCAATTTTAACCATCTTCCCTGTCCCTGCTGAAGAAAAGCAGACCCAAACCATGATGCTGCCACCACCATGTTTGACAGTGGGGGTGGTGTATTCAGGGTGATGAGCTGTGTTGCTTTTACGCCAAATATAACGTTTTGCATTGTTGCCAAGAAGTTCGATTTTGGTTTCATCTGACCAGAGCACCTTCTTCCACATGTTTGGTGTGTCTCCCAGGTGGCTTGTGGCAAACTTTAAACGACACTTTTTATGGATATCTTTAAGAAATGGCTTTCTTCTTGCCACTCTTCCATAAAGGCCAGATTTGTGCAGTATACGACTGATTGTTGCCCTGTGGACAGAGTCTCCCACCTCAGCTGTAGATCTCTGCAGTTCATCCAGAGTGATCATGGGCCTCTTGGCTGCATCTCTGATCAGTCTTCTCCTTGTATGAGCTGAAAGTTTAGAGGGACGGCCAGGTCTTCGTAGATTTGCAGTGGTCTGATACTCTTTCCATTTCAATATCGCTTACACAGTGCTCCTTGGGATGTTTAAAGCTTGGGAAATCTTTTTGTATCCAAATCCGGCTTTAAACTTCTCCACAACAGTATCTCAGACCTGCCTGGTGTGTTCCTTGTTCTTCATGATGCTCTCTGCGCTTTAAACGGACCTCTGAGGCTATCACAGTGCAGGTGCATTTATACAGAGACTTGATTACACACAGGTGGATTCCATTTATCATCATTAGTCATTTAGGTCAACATTGACCTAAATTCAGAGATCCTCACTGAACTTCTGGAGAGAGTTTGCTGCACTGAAAGTAAAGGGGCTGAATAATTTTGCACGCCCAATTTTTCAGTTTTTTTATTTGTTAACAAAGTTTGAAATATCCAATAAATTTCATTCCACTTCATTATTGTGTCCCACTTGTTGTCGATTCACAAAAAATTACAGTTTTATATCTTTATGTTTAAAGCCTGAAATGTGGCAAAAGGTCGCAAAGTTCAAGGGGACCGAATACTTTCGCAAGGCACTGTATCCCAGAGGGATAGCGGCAAAATGGTCGGTTCATATTATAATTGCATTTTATCTGACACTATATGGGGCCATACCCCAAATAATTTTGGTGTAGGAGTCGTACATAAGATCCACAAAGATTGCTAGAGATTTCTTCATAAACTGCTATCCAGCCATCACTTTTTGAGCTCTAAAAGTATACTGTAATTTATTGTAGTGATATAGTGCCTGACCCGTTTGTTTTTTTTTCATATATGTAAAGTTGATAAATATGTTTTTTCTATGTTATTTAGGACAATTATCTGTGCTGTCAAGTTACCTAGGTCCTGATTAAGCAATTAAATGCTAATCGCTTCAAACACTTGGAGTACTAAGCATAGAAACAGGTATACTGTATGAGAGCTGTGGTTCTTTTTTTTTCTCATAAATTTAAATAAAAAGATGTGCAATAAACTTTGATACTCTTTATATGTATATTTGTGTTAAAGCTGCACGATCATATAAGAATTGCGATCTCGATTCACATAGCCCCCCGCCCCCCCCCCCAGCCCCACCTCTCACCCCCCAGCTCCACCTCTTGTGTCAGGGTATAAGCCACAACTAACCACCATTCCCCCTGTCCAGTAAGAGGGCCTTGTATTTCTGCCAGCGTGGAAAGAAATTGAATTTTTGACTTACTGTAAAATCCATTTCTCTGATTTTCATTGACAGACATCTCCTGATCTTCATAACTATTGGGTTATACTGCCCCCTACAAGAGTAGGACACTAGGCAGAAAAAAAGTCTGACTACGCCTATGGGCAGTCCCAGGGAGTATACTCCCTTTTTCTGCTAAAGGTATTTAGTTTTGTTACAAGCAGAGTCAGAAGAATTACAACTTCACAGAGGGGTGGGTGCTGTGTCCATCAATGAACAGTAGAGAAATGGATTTTACGGTAAGTCATAAATCTAATTTTCTCTTTTGTTCGTTGACAGACACAGCTCCTGATCTACATATCCAAAGCAGTATTAAACATGAGGGGTGGGAACAGCGAAAAAAAAAAAAAAAATTCCCAAGGCTAACTATAGCCAACCAGGTAAACAGGAGCTCACCTGAAAAAAAAAAAAATACACCCTCAAAGAGGACCAGATCCTCTAAACAGCAGCATGCAAAAACCTTGCGGTCAAAGGAAGCATCCGCAGATGCCAACACATCCACTTTATAGAACTTTGTGAAAGTGTGCACAGACAACCAGGCGGCCGCTTTGCAAACCTGCCTCACTGACGTCTGATGACGGGAAGCCCAGGAGACACTGAGCGTCTTAGTAGAATGCGCCTTGACAAGGAAAGGAGAAACCTGACCCTGGATGGAATGGACTAGAACCACGGTCAGTGATTTTTGCAGCCGGTCTGTCCCCGTATGCCAATAAAGGCCAATGCGGTCTTCCTGAGCGCTGCTACTAAAGCCCTTTTGACCACCTATAATCTAGTGGTCTGGGTTATTTGGTAAGCGGATTTTGATTAAACACCTTGGGTGTGAAGTGGATGTCTTGAGTAGCCCTCTTACCTTTAGGTTTACTCATCTGTCTCCATTGGTGGTCCGGTTCCTGCTTTAACTACTCCAGTGGACTGAATTAAGAATTTTTATTCTAAAGGATTTTATATTATGATTCATTTAGCGCTGCACTCTTGTTTTAAATGCATCTTTGGAGTTTGGTTGATTGCTCTTTAGTGCTGGCAGCTTTTTTTGCTCTCTAGCACAGTGGTGTTTTTGTCCAACAGGCAAAAAACCACCTAATCACTGTAAACCACCAGTAAGGTGAACGACAGGATAACACGGCCAATTCAGACACCCTGCACAGAGGTGAAAGCCACCAAAAGGGCCACCTACTGCAATAGCATAAGCAGGGGAATCTCCTGAAGATTCTCAAAAAGAGGCTTCTGGAGGACTGAGACCACCAAATAGAGGTCTCAAGGCGCCAACAGAGACCACACTGGAGATGTTACGTGGCTAACTCCCTGAAGAAAAAGTACACACCAGGGAATATGGGGCCAAGGGCCATCGAAATAAGACCTCCGATAGTACTCAAGGGGCCAATATCTGCTCAAACCCCCCCCCCCCTTGAGGGAAGGTATAGATCGGAGCCACCGAACAAGAGCGAGGATGAACCCCAAGAGGCTCACAATAAGCAATGTACATCTTCCACGAACAACGGTAGATCTTCCCAGAAGTAGGTTTCCTCGTTTTTGACTCGCGACTGTAAAACAGGATGTAGGATTGGTCCTTGTGACAGCAGATCCTCCCAGAGAGGAAACTTTCAAGGACCATCGACGAACATCCGCACCAGATCGGCGTATCAAGCCTGGCGAGGCCAGACTGTGGCCACTAAAATGACCGGAATCCCTTCTGCCTGGATCCCACGTAGTCTTGGCAAAAGCTTGAGAGAAGGGAAGGCACAAATCAGACGATACTGATTCCAAGGGGCAAACAGCGCATCTGTGGCATCCGCCAGAGGATCCCGTGACCGAACCACAAACTTCTGCACCATTCTGTTGAGCCCGGAAGTCAACAGATTCACCTCAGGGATGCCCCACCAGAGACAACTGATGAAACGCCTCCGGATGAAGGGACCACTCCCCTTGGTCCAACCCCTGCCGACTGGGGTAATCCGCCTGCCAGTTTTCCACCCTGGGAATGTGTATGGTGGAGAGGGCTGGAACTAACTGTTCTGCCAACCTTAGAATGCAGGCTACCTCAAGAGCCGCCAGGGAACTTCTTGTGCCCTTCTTGGTGATTGACAAACCACGGCCGCGGCATTGTCCACACTGGACATCCCTGAAGACAATCCATCCAATGTTCCAGGCACAGTCTGATCACTCCAAGACATTGATCAGCAGTCTAGACTCTTCCAGTGTCTGGATCCCCTGAGCAGTACAGTATATTTGCCGAGGATGCCTCCCCCAACCGGACAGGCTGGCATCCGTGGTGACCACTGTTCAAATAAAGGGGGGGGGGGGATTTGCAAAGACAAAGCATGAAGCCATCATATCAGACTGTTTCGTTCCCTGGGTCCGACTGTCCAGAGTCTGCGGATTCTTGTCCCGCTTGGCCAGAATCTACCTGCAGGGACCTCGTATGCAACTCTGCAAACAGAACCACCTCGAAGGTAGACATCTACCTGCATGAAAGTCCACGGGGGATGACCATCTGCTAGACGGCAGCAGGAGACGAATTGCCACCTACAATATCTGGAGTTTGTCAAGAGGAAGGAGCACTCTGGCTAAGTCAGAGCCCAGAATCAGACCCAGATAGTCAAGCTTGTGGACGGAACCAGAGCAGACTTCTGAAATTCAGCCAAACTCCCTCAGGCTCATATGGTTATTTCCAGGTTTTCCACCAGAGCAGTAGGAGACCCCACTCGCAGAAGGAGGCCGCCCAAGTAGCCCAGTACCGCTATCCCCATTGGCATAACAATGCTGGCCCCGGGGCCAACCCTTTCGTGAAGACCCAAGGAGCAGAGGCAAGACCAAAAAGGTAAATGCCACAAACTGATAATGCTCCTCTCCCACGGCAAAGGGGAGGAAGCGATGGAGACCGACACATATTGGAATGTGAAGAGAATGGTCCTCGATGTCGATGCAGGCAACAAAATCCCCGTAATGCAGGGAAGCCACCACAGTGCGAACGGACTCAATTCTTAACTTCTGCACCCGCACAAAGCAGTTCAGTGGCTTGAGGTCCAGAATTGGACGCACTTTGCCTTTCTGGGGACTGTAAACAGGTTTAAGTAAAACCCCTGAAAACATTCCAAAGTTGGAATCTGGACCATCACCTCTACAGTGAAAGGTCCTGCACTGCCCCAAAAAGAGCCTGTAAGCGGACCGGGGACAGTCGCACAATGGAAGGAAGAACCTTACCGGACGGTAAAAACGATACTATCTTGTAGCCGGACCAAATGACCTCGTGGACAAACCCGTTCTTGTGCCAAGGGAGTCCACAGGTCCAGGAACCAGCGAAGACATTCCCCCACTCCAGGTACGGGTGAGGGCGCACCTTCCTGCTGAAGGGGCCTTGTTTGCGGGTCTGGAGAAGCCCACACTTGACTTGCCAGACCAAGTTCGCTTGGACCCTCCGGAGGAGGTCCCGAAGGACTCCGATCTCTTGTCAGTCGACCCTAGGGAACGAAACGACTTCTGAGCCGAGGAGGGCCCATGACTACTACAAGGGTTCTTGCCATTACTAGCCTGAGGAAGAAATGTACTCTTCCCCTTTAAGACCTTTAATGATGTCATTCAGGGTAGCACCAAACTGTCAAACTCATTGAAAGGAAAGATCAGTCAAGGCCTTTTTAGAAGTCTGGTCTGCAAACCAGCAATTGAGCCAAAAGACATGCCGAAGGACCACTGCCGAAACAGAGAACCGAGTCACTAGGGGAGCCACATCCAAAGAGGCATCACAGATAAACTGCAGCCCCTGGACAGGCTGGTCGGCCAGCTCAGCAAGGGCAGGGGGGTGACTACTCCCCCTCCAGCGTGAAAGCTTAGCCCACTCGGTCAGAGTCTGCGACACTAGGGCTAAGGTGATAATTGGCCTCAGTGCCGAACCGGCCAGGGTGTACAAATGGATGGCCACAGGCTCTGTCTCTCTGTAAGCTGGGTCCTTAAAGGCCAGGGTCTCTTCAACCGGACTCATGGGACAAGGGACAACCACTGCTCTGGCAGCACCAATCGATCCTCAGGAGAGAGGGATCCCACCAGACTCACCACCCCGCAGAAATCAGGCACCGCAGCCACCAGGAGAATCTGCACTGCACGAGCAGTGATCGGGAAATGAAAGGATCCAGGAGTCAGCATCAGGGGATGAGGAGGGGCTCACAATGCTAAAATCGCCACCCAGATGGCTCCACTGTCATGGCCGCCACTATTTTCAATGGCAAACAACCGCAAAATGACCGCCGGACTACACAAACATGGCCGCCGTGCATTGAGCAGACAGGCTACAAGAAAATGACAGCATCGCGAGGGTCCCAGGGACCCAGGAGGGATCCCCAGACCTCAAGGGCAGGCCCAGGCAGGACGGGGGCCCAGGCAGGAGCCCCCACCAGGTAAAAACCCCCCGCTGCACAGCCGACCGTCCGTTTGCTGGCGGTGCACCCCCCCCCACCACAGCCAGGAGCACAAACGTCCCAAGGGGAGCCCACGTCCACTCCAAAATCCTCCATGGGGGGGGGGGGGGGGGGGGGGGGAACGACAGCTACTCACCATGCTAGGAACCAGACAGGCACTGCTTCAGACAGAACTCCACGCCATCTAAATGGGGGGGGGGCTGCTGGCCAGAAGGAACGCTGCGACCCGGGCCGAGACCAGGTCATATGCAAACTCCCAGGCCAGCCCCTGTCCGGTGGGGCTATGTCGCGGCCGATCCTAGCACAGGGCTAAGGTCTGCACGCACTCGCTGGCCAGACCAGGGTGACCACTGGATCTAGATTATCCAGCCCGTCATCCAGTCCGGCAGTTGATTGTAGATCTCACAGGGAAAAAAAAAAACTAGGAGAAAATTTCTATCTAAAAATGAAAAAAATTGCCAGGACCAGAGATCCCAGCAAGGAACTGACTAGGCAGAAAAAAAAAAAAAAACTGGCTATATATATATATATATATATATATATATATATATATATATATATATATATATATATATATATATATATATATAGCAGAAAGAGGAGAGTAGGAGAGTATACCCCCCTGGGACTTTTTCTGCCTAGTGTCCTACTCCTGTAGAGGCCAGTATAACCCAATGGTTATGAAGATCAGGAGGTGCGTCCGTCAATGAACCAAAGAAAAAGAAAAAAAAAAAAAAAATACGGCTCCACATGCTGACTGTAAATATGAAACATAAAATAAAAAAAAAAGGAGTATACAAAATATACATTTTATTCCAACATGACAGCAAAAAAAAAAAATCCATAAAACTGCTAACAAAGCAATACAACTGCTCTGCCCATATGCCAAAGAAATGCAAACAAGTCAATATGGCCACGTACAACCAAATAAAACAGTGACTGGATGAAGCTAAAAGTAAATTAGGGTTGATTTACCAAAGACAAATATACTGTGCCCTGCAAGTGCACTTGCTCCAGAGCTTAGTAAATGAGGTAAAGCTGTACTTTGCAAAGAATACTCAATCACACGCAAGGAAAAGAAAAAAAGCGGAAAAAAAAAAAAAAACACAGCATTTTTGCTTGAATATGACTGGATGATATAAATCCGCAGAGCTTCCCCTCAGAACTAGAGCAAACGCACTTGCAGTATATTAGTAAAATCAACCTGTGTAAAACAACATGCAACATTATTGGTTTAAAAAAGGAAAAACAGATAACGCAACATATAATCATTTTCAGCCATTACAATACAAACAATGGACTTTGCATTACAGCTCAAAATTTGCTTACATTTTAGAGAAAATAAAAAAGTGGACCACCAGAAAGAGGACCAGCCTGCACACATCAAAGGATACTGTTTCTGCTCCAACACAACGAAGATACAGGATGGGATGTGCTGTGGGGATTGAATTGCTCAACCAGTGTCATGGATGAAGAGTCCCATATTTTAATATCATCACCAGCTGAAGCAAATCTGATGCTGTCCTGCATGGTTATTCCTAAATATGAAGGATAATAATGAGAACTATTAAATACAAGTCCTGGAAAACTGTAGGATCACATGCAATTTATAGAAAGGCAATTTCCTTGCATTACTACCTGCATAAACAAATGGTCACAGCATGTACCATTTCCTTGGGTCCAGCCTGTTTTGGCTTTATACAGCTCCGTACCAACAGTAGATCTTAAAAAACCAAAATTATCAGAATATGACAACCCCCAACAACTCATAAGTAATCGACAAGTACACATGCACCCAAAACTCTTCTTTTAGGCCCCTTATGACTGGCCATTGTAATTCAGTCAATTGTAGATCGGTGCATCTTTTATTCAGGTTTGTTATGGGTGTGAGAAAATCAAGAACACACGCGGAATACCTGTAATCGTGCAAATATCTGAAAATCAAAAGAGCCAATCAGTGGCTCGGTCTCTTTTAATAGCAGAAGAAGTAATCACAGCAACCATAGTAGCAAATCCTGTAATGTAAGCAGACATCAAGCTGTTCCCCATTGCAGCACAGGGGTCCTCACTTAGAATCCCATTAGGATACTATCTGGATGAAGCTTACATGGGTTTCCCACGGTTTACTCCTACACTCCATAGACATACTGGTACAGTGCCTTGGAAAAAATTATATCCTTTGAAATTTTCCACATTTTGTCATGTTACAACCAAACATGTACATGTATTTTGTTGGTATTTTATGTGATAGACCAACACAAAGTGGCACATAATTGTGAAGTGGAAGGAAAATGATAAATGGTTTTCAACATTTTTTACAAATGAATATCTGAAGTGTGGCGTGCATTTGTATTCAGCCCCCTGAGTCAATACTTTGTAGAACCACTGTTCGCTACAATTACATCTGCAAGTCTTTTTGGGTATGTTTCTACCAGCTTTGCAAATCCAGAGAGTTACATTTTTGCCCATTCTTCTTTGCAAAATAGCTCAAGCTGTCAGATTGGATGGAAAGCCTCTGTGAGCATCAATTTTCAAATCTTGTTACAGATTCTCAGTTGGATTTAGGTCTGGACTTTGACTGGGCCATGCAAACACATGAATATGCTTTAATCTAAATCATTCCATTGTAGCTCTGGCTGAATGTTTAGGGTCGTTGTCCTAGTGGAAGGTAAACCTCTGCCCGGGTCTAAAGTCTTCTGCAGACTAACAGGTTTTCTTCTAAGATTGCCCTGTATTTGGCTCCATCCATCTTCCCATCAACTCTGACCAGCTTCCCTGTCCCTGCTGAAGAAAAGCAACCCCACAACATGATGCTGCCACCACAATGTTTCCAGGTGGGGATGGTGTGTTCAGGGTGATGTTCTGTGTTAGTTTTCTGCCACACATAGCATTTAAACTTTTTGGCCTGAAAGCAAATTTTATAGTCTCATCTGACCAGAGCATCTTCTTCCAATGTTTGCTGGGTTCCCCCCAAATGGTTTCTTGCAAATGGGACTTCTTATGGCTTTCTTTCAACAATGGCTTTCTTCTTGCCACTTTTCCATAAAGGCCAGATTTATGGAGTACACGACTAATAGTTGTCCTGTGGACAGATTCTCCCACCTGAGCTGTGGATCTCTGCAGCTCTCACAAAGTTACCATGGGCCTCTTGGCTGCTTCTCTGAATAATTCTCTTTGCGCGGCCTGTCAGTTTAGGTGAATGGCCATGTCTTGGTAGATTTGCAGCTGTACCATAATCTTTTCATTTTCTGATGGATTGAGCAGTGCTCCGTGAGATGTTCAAAGATTGGAATATTTTTTTTTTTTATAGCCTAACCCTGCTTTCTTCTCCACCACTTTATCCCTGACCTGTCTGGTGTGTTCCTTGGCCTTTGTGATGCTGTTTGTTCACTAAGGTTCTTTAACACACCTCTGAGGGCTTCATAGAACAGCTGTATTTATACTGAGATTAAATCACACACAAGTGGACTCTAATAAGGTGACATCTGAAGGCAAATGGTTCCACTAGATTTTAGTTAGGGTTATCAGAGTAAAGGGGACTGAACACAAATGCACACCACACTTTTCAGATATTTATTTGTAAAAAGAACTTTAAAACCATTTATCATTTTCCTTGCACTTCACAATTATGTGCCACTTTGTGTTGGTCTATTACAATAAATCCCAAAAAATGCATTTACACTTTTGGTTGCAACTTGACAAAATGTGTACAATTTCAAGGGGTACAAATTAGGGCTAAAACCACTAATCGATTATGAAAATAGTTGTCAACTATTTTCATAATCGATTAGATGGTCTGCCGATTAGTTGACCTGCATACATAATGCATTATTTATTTTTTACATATCAGGAAATACAGTACACCATACATACATGTCAGTAAGTGCCGGAGAACATGTGAATGTGTGAGGAGCAAGGCCTCATGAGGACATGTAGTCCTGGACAGGAAATGACGGTTCGAAAAAGGCAGAAGTTTTTTTTTTTTTTTACCTTGCTATAGGGGCACTCTGAAGGCAGGAGGAGCCAGAAGCATTGGTGAGGGGGGGCTCAGACGAGGAGAATCAGGGCTGCTCTGTGCAAAACCATTGAACAGAGCAGGTAAGTATAACATTTTTTTTTTCATTTTTTTTTTTTTTTTTTTTAAAAAGTCACTTTAAAGTCTGTGCAGGGAAGAGCAGCATCTGAAACCAGGGAAGGTGGAGGCTGATAAGACTGGAGGTAATATAAAATTACATTTAAAAGTAAACTTACCAGTAACGTGCATTATATTTAAAATTATCATATCCATGAAGAAGAAAAAAAAAAAAAAAAAAAAACTCAGCTTTTGTAATGTAAACATCCCTTGTAATAGAAATAAGCATGACAATTCCTCTTTAATGTGAGATCTGGGGTCAAAAAGACCTCGGGTCTCACATCTACACTTAAAAGCAAAAGAAAAGAAAAAGAAAAAAAAAATGGGTCCTTTACGGCCGTTGAGAGGAAGCGATGTACGAGGTCGCTCCAGTCCCTCAAGGCCATAGAGTCGAGTGGGGGGCCATCTTGCCCTCACTCGACTTCCTGCCTAGGACCTGAAAGGACCGGATCGTTTTCCCTGCTACTGATGGCTCCGGTAAGTGGGGAAAATGACCGAGAAGCAGCTGCTCCTTCGAATGTTCCTGTCACTGTGGTCATAAACCAATGTCGATTTGACCCCACTAATGATTAGAAAAACAAAAAGAACGTTCTTAAAATGAAAATTTTTTTTGAAGGAAGTCATTGTTTTTGTATGGCCAGCATAAATGACAGCAGGCACAGGTAGCGTTTATCAAGTCACTTTCCTATGACAAGGGAGTGTGTAATACATATTATGCTACAGTTCTGTCTGAAAATCGGCAAAAGTCTTTAATTTTTTTGTCCTTTAACCGCTTCCTTACCGTTGGACGTCGTATATGACATCTTGGACTTTAAGTGGGGATATTTTAATGATGCCTGCTGCTGCAGGCCTCATTCAGATATTTTTTTAGCTGGAGAATTACTGCACCATAAGAACGCTCATAGCGGCTTTTCAGCTGCTAGATTGTTCTTACAGGTGGTTCCTCCCCCCCCCCCTCCTCCTGCCAGCCTCTGGTGCTTCTACCGGCTCACCTGTGCAATCAGCGAGCCAGAGAAGGAATCTGCCGGCAGTGGAAGTGCAATATAGAGAATACCGTGGACCAGACGGTCCCCAGCAGTCTCTAATGGCGCTTTTCCACTGCATGGAACCGAACGGTTCGGCTCGCTTTTGTGCTTTTCCACTGCTGGTACCGCATGGTATGGTGTAGGAACGGTTCGGTACAGTACGGCGGCGCTTTTCCACTGCATGGAACCGAAGGGTACAGCTCTCAAAAACAGTACCACCTCGATTGTGGTTCCAAGAGGTACCATACCCGGTACCATATCCCACAATCCTTTGCATGCAGTCACTACTAGCCACTGATTGGTCAGAGAATCCCACCCACTTAACTTTAGTACTACTTTAGTGGAAAAGCAAACCGTACCGTACCGAACCGTTTCAACACCGTACCATGCGGTACCAGCAGTGGAAAAGCAAACCGGGCCAAGCAGGGCCAAGTAGAGCCGAGCCGGTACTTGCAGTGGAAAAGTGCCATAACTCTCGGATGCCCAGGCACGACGTTATGATGTCACGCCCGGCCAGTGGCGGACTGACCCATCAGGCACTCGGACACTGCCCGAGGACCCGGGCCAGTAGGGGGCCCCGTCCATGTTGCCAGCCATCCATAAATACAGGGATGTCAGCTGTAGTTGTCATACTGCTGTGTGTCTATTACATTTTAACAGAACCCAGCAAGCACAGCCCCCCCCCCCCCTCCACACAAATGGGAGAGTCCGGATAGGGTCCGCCTCCTCCTTACCCCTGTCTGTCCATACTCCTTTCAGCCATGTTCTGCATCTGGAGGGGATGTAGGGGAGTGGAAATTTAAAGAGTAGCTGACAGCTACAGAAGCAGGAGGCAGAGCCAGTGAACTTCCTGGGACCATCCACCTGAGTTATCACTGTCACAGGACTCTCCCCCCTCCTGCCCTCTCTCTTCCAAGTCTCGCTCACTCCCCCTTCTTCCTCTGTTATCTTCCAGAAGAACCTGTCATTCTCTCTAGCTAAAGAGTTTTCCTTTATACAGCCTATGCTAGCAGTTTGCCCCACCATGATCCTTTAGGAGGGTTCACACTGATGCACTGTGGTTCAGTCTCAGTGCTGGCATATACACCACTTTACTGCATTTATCCCTATTTTAGCTGCAGTCCCATAGACTTCTATTAGGTTGCATATTTTTTATGTCTTTTCTGAAAGCGCAACAAATGTCCTATATGCTGCATCTTTGTTGCGCTTTCAGAAAACACAGTAAAATTACGCAACCTATGGAAGTCTATGGGACTGCAGCTAAAAATGGGGATAAAATGTAGGAAAACTGTGCATAAGTCAGCACTGCGACAAACTCCAGCATACCAGTGTGAACCCATAGGCATTTTAACACTTGCAGCAAGCAGTGCCACTCCACTAAAATGTCATCTATGCTCAGGTCACTTTTCAGAGGAATTTGACAGGCAGAGACAAGGTGATTGCATATCTTCACTGCCTGTTTTATCCTGAATTCACACTAATGGGATTGTGACATGTGATTTGCATCGCATTCCTGTGCACATCACATGCAATGTCTGTTCAATGTAAATTCAGCTATACAGTGTGTATGGCTGAAATCACATCGCATTTACACCAAAATGGTGCAGGACCCTTTTTTGTCCGCACTGGAATCTGATCACATGGGTGTTCAGACCCATGTGACCCAATTCAATCCAATTCCACAGTTCGCATTGCGTTCTGGAAACCGATTGGGGGGATGTTATTAACTTTATATTGACACCTGCAGCGGTTCGCAGAGAGCAATGTGAACTGCCTGCAATTCAGATGTGATGTGGAAACCCGCACAGGAATCGCTGTGGTTTCTGCATCGCACCAGTGTAAACCGAGCCTAAACCTCCTAAATGAAAATCCCTGCAGGTAATGACATGGTTAATTATAAACTCAACCTTATTTCTATAACTCTTCTTAGGATAGGTTCACACTTGTGCGATGCAGGATCACACTTGTGCGATGCGGGAAACATAGCGAATCCTGTGCGTTTCCTGCATCGTATTGCAATCACACAGCGTCAATGCGATCTGCGTCGGTGTCAATGTTCTCTTAACGACACCCTGAAACAGATTACAAAATGCAGTGCAATTGCCAGAAATCGCATTGCATGGCTGTGAATACCCATGTGATGCAATTCAGGTGCAAGGAAAAGGGGGGGGGGGTCCGTGACCGAGCAGGAGCACGCATCCGGTGGCGCGCGCTCGCTCCTTAGAGACTCACAGGCTAGTGACGTACCCCTACGTCACTTTGCCTGCGAGGGGCTGACCGCCGCAGTATATGTACTTGCGGCGGTCGGCAAGTGGTTTGGTTAAGAAAAATAGTGCAGAGCTAAAAATGTGTGAGTAAATGTGCACAAAGTAAAACCTGAACAATCAAACCAAAATGCAAAAAAATGCAAAGAATCAAAGTCCAGAATGTCCATAAAGTGTAAACTGTGACTTGAAAAAGGTGTTGACTCCAGCATGTGAAATAACTGCAACAAAACGATAAATCCCACACCGAAGGAATAAAAGATGTGCTCACCAGATGGTATAGACCCAAAGTACTGTACAGCAAATGGGTCATACACGCTGTATATGTAGATGTTCTCGGTACCGAATAGGCAGGAACCTCAGCAGCGTCTCTGGATCACAGGTGGTGATGAATATCTTCCAAACCTGTCCGCACAGGAATGCCTAGGAGTCCCCACTCATGGGATTGTGGAGAGGGATAAACCAAAAGGACACCATAGCATAATACCGTATGGGCAATTTATACGGTATTATACGGTAATTAGCCTCCTAGGCTAATTCCTTTGAGGAGGTTATTTTTAAGGAAACGCGTTAGGAGTATCATGAGTGCCTATCTTTTCTGAATGCTTCTTACCACCTGTGAAATTTTAAGTGTATTCCTTTATCTTCCAATAAATTGCCCATATGGTATTATGCTATGGTGTCCTTTTGGTTTATACCTCTCCACAATCCCATGAGTGGGGACTCCTAGGCATTTCCCGTGCAGACCGGTTTGGAAGATATTCATCACCACCTGTGATCCAGAGACGCTGCTGAGGTTCCTGCCTATTCGGTACCGAAGACATCTACATATACAGCGTGTATGACCCATTTGCTGTACAGTACTTTGGGTCTATACCATCTGGTGAGCACATCTTGATTCCTTTGGTGTGGGATTTATCGTTTGTTGCAGTTATTTCACATGCTGGAGTCAACACCTTTTTCAAGTCACAGTTTACACTTTATGGACATTCTGGACTTTGATTCTTTGCAGTTTTTTGCATTTTGGTTTGATTGTTCAGGTTTTAATTCGTGCACATTTACTCACACATTTTTAGCGCTGCACTATTTTTCTTAATATTTTGATCACCATCACTGTCGGTTGGAGTGTTGCAGCTTTATATTGTGTTTTACTTTACAGATTAGTTTTAAGTTAGCGCAGTTTATTCACATATTTTCCACTTCATACAAATTGTATAGCACAGACATCGCATGTGATGCGGTTCAAATTTACATGCAATGTCTACAATCACACAAGTGAGAACCTAGTACAAAGGACCTTAAAGGAGAAGTACAGCTAAAGCTTGTTGGCTGTACTTCTCCTGTGGACAGAGGAGTGGAGTTCCATCTGCACTCCTATGACCCATTTTTAACTGACCACAGGCTATGGCCTACGGTTGGCTGACATCACAGAGCTGGTCCAGGCTGGGAAAAGATCCCAACTTTAAAGTCTAGATCCACCCAGAAGCCTGGATCAGCACCTTGCTTAGAGCTTGGACCAGCGGCTCCCACCCCCTCCACACCCCAGTGCTCCAGTGAGCATGGAGGGGACAGAGCAGAGAGCCATTTACTGACAGTCACCAGCTCTCTGCTCAGAGCAGCAGGGAGAACTGAGCAATCAGCTGTGTTTGATCACTCAGTTCTCACCCTTAGAGCCAGAGGAGAACACCTAGGCAAGTAGAATTGTAAAAAACAATCCCAAACTTTTCTTTTAAGTCGGTCCCACTGTTATGCACAAACTGACCATCACCTTTTTTTGCCACAACATCCTATGTGTGCCACAGGACTTGTTTTGCAGCTCCTTCCCAGGTTTTTCCAGGTCCTTCATGATCCTAGACATGCTCACATTTTGTCTCACTCCTAGGCATGCGACGTTATCAGATTTCCATGCTGCGATTAACTGATTAAGGTTTTGCCACGGTATACGGTTTAAAAAAATGCAGTGGCCTTGAAAAACATCCTGCTTTTGCACCATGCGACTTACCTGCAGTTCCAACACTGGCAAGCTTCCTGCATTTTTATATACATGGGCCCAGCATTTAAAAACACAGTTTGTGTGTGCAGGAACCGCAGGCAAGTCACATGGTGCAAAAGCAGGATGGATTTCACGGCCAATGCATTTTTTTTTTTTTCCTGCAAGCACCTTTCTTTAGCCGAAAACACAGGCATAGCAGCCCAATTGCGAATCAATGGGCTGCTATGCCTGTGCAAATGTGGGTCGCCAACCCTTATACATGTGAACCAGGCCTAAAATAAGCCATAAAGCAGTGTCTGGCCTACCTGGTGACTGGTCCTGGTGCTCAGCTCCGATGGCCTGGTCATTAAGGTGGCAAATCCTTAAGGTCCAGAAGAAGTGGTTAAACCTGCAGGAGGACCAGTGTTTTTCTTTATAAATTACTTTACTATTGCTTTAGGCATGGTTCACATGTATGCGGGTTGGGGGCCCACATTTGCACAGGCATAGCAGCCGATTGATTTGAATGGGCTGCTATGCCCTCGTTTTCCGCAAAAAAAAGGTGCATGTAGCATTTAAAAAAATCCAGTGGCCTTCAAATCCATCCTGCTTTTGCACCATACGACTTACCTGCAGTTCCTGCACTGGCAAGCTTTCTGCATTTTTATATACGTGGGCCCAGCATTTAAAAACACAGTTGGCGTGTGCAGGAACTACAGGCAAGTCGCATGGTGAAAAAGCAGGATGGATTTCACGGCCACTGCATTTTTTTTTAATTAATTTTCTGCAGGAAAACAAGGGCATAGCAGCCCATTTTAATGAATGGACTGCTATGCCTGTGCATATATATTATATATTTTTTTTTATCTATCTATAATCATATAGTAGTCGGTAGGTACTCATTATGAGAGGATTCCAGTCGCGTGGCTGCAGGCGCAGACCCAGAAGGATGACCCACGTCCACGGCGGCTGAATCAAATTCAGGATCTGATAAGACAGATGAGGCAGGAGCGTTTTTGCTAGCCTGTCGCCCGCAAGCCGCCTCCACCCGGGACACAAGGGACTCCAGGATCGCCGTCAGTGCACGGATGGATGGTTGGGACCCGGAGAGCCCCACAGCTTTAGAGAGGGGAGCAGGTGGGGAATCATGCTCCAACCCAGGGGGACCTCACAAAAAAAGTGTAATACACTGCTAAGGGACAAGCCCCACTGTGCTGGCAGTACCACCTGGTCGCCAGGCACAAGGCACAGAGCGATCCTCAGGAGAGAGGGAGAGGACCCCACCAGACTCACCACCCACTTACACAGGCACCTACAACCACCAGGAGAATCTGCACTACACGTGCGGCAATCAGGAAGCTAGATGATCTAGGAGTCAGCACCAAGGGAGAAGGAGGGGCACCCACCACCGAAATTGCCGCTCATAGGGCTACACTGTCATGACCGCCGCTATTTGCAATGGCAAACCACAAGAAAATGGCCGCCGTGTAGGAATACACAGGCTACAACAAAATGGCGGCACCACAAGTCATACAGGGACCCAGAATTGGGAGACCAGGCCTCAGGACAGATCCAGGCAGGACAGGAGGCCCTGACGGGAGCCCCCAACAGGTACAACACCCCCCGCACAATCGATCGTCCGTGGCGCACCCCCCGGCCCCCATCACCAGTTAGCGCCCCGCCACCACCCCAGGAAAGTGGCCAGACCACCCAAAAAAAAAAAAAAAGTACATCCCCAGCGTATGTGGAGGGAGCAGGATGAGGAACTTGGCAGGGGGTATCTGCGGGAAGGAGGGGAACCCGGGGGTCCAACCGTCCCAAGGAAGGGCCCACGTCCTCCAAGGGTAGAGGGGGGAAAGCTACTCACCATAGCAGGAACCAGGTGGGCACGCTCCAGACAGATCCTCCTCTCGATCGAAATGGGGGCTGTCTGCCAGGAGGAACGCTGTGGCTCAGGCAGAGGCCAGGTCGTATGCGACCTCACGAGAATTAACTTCTAGTGGGGCTATTTCGCGGCCGAACTAGCGCAGAGCTCAGGCCTGTGGGCACTCGCTGGCCAGACTGGGGTGACCACTGGATCTAAATTATCCAGACCGTCGCCCAGTCCGGCAGTTGATAGTAGATCTTGTAAAAAAAAAAAAAAAAAAAAAATCCAGGAGGAAAAAACGTTCTATCTAAAAAAATGTTGCCAGGACCAAAGATTCCAGCAAAGAACTAGATCCCTTACTCCTAACTAGGCAGAAAAAGTGATTCTAGCAGGAAGAGGGAGTATACCCCCTGGGACTGCCCATGGGTGTAGCCAGAAGTTTTTTTTGCCTAGTGTCCAACTCCTGCAGGGGAAAGCATAACCCAATAGACAAGAATGACAGGAGTCCGTCAACAAGCGAAAGAGAAATAATGGTAGCCACACAAAATATTGACACTGAGCCCAATTTGGACATTTTCACTTAAGGGTGTACTCACTTTTGTTACCAGCAGCTTAGACATTCTTGGCTGTGTGTTGAGTTATTTTGAGGGGACAGCAAATTTACACTGTTATACAAGCTGTACACTCACTACTTTACATTGTAGCAAAGTGTCATTTCTTCAAGGTTGTCGAAAAAAAAAAAATAATAACACTTACAAAAATGTGATGGGGTGTACTCACTTTTGTGAGAGACTGTACATTGCAAGGATTTTAACCAACTTTGTTGCAGATTCCTAACTTTTGTTATTCTGAAGAATTTCCTTTGCGTTTGTGTCCATGTGGGAAAGTGAATCTAAGGAGAGTGGTTTCATAATTATTAATCAGCTGAGACACCTGCAAGGCTTTAATGAGAAAAGCTGCTGTGCCTGCATCTCTTAAGAGGGGATTTCCTATATTGGGAGCATCTCACCAAAAATGACATTTTTGTTGCAAGGGATACCTGATATCTAACTTGTATCTTATTATTGAGCTCTGGGAAAATCAGTGAGCCAACAACACAAGTAGGAAATGATGTTTCTGGGGGGGGGTGTTCTGTACATTCTGTGATCTCAATTCAACCCCCCTCACGATCCTAATCTGGCATTTCCACGACTCATGTAACAGAGCAGTTCCCTGCTCACAGCTGTCAAAGAAAAAAAAAACCAGCTGAAAGATAAAGAGGAACAATGTATCAGTTCGTTCTTTTGGATCAAAGGGATGAACTTCGGTCTGTAAGTGAGGGCAGTTTACCACCTAAAAACTAAGCCTTTTTCTGACATTTGTTGCTTACAAGTTAAAAATCAGTATTTTTTGCTGGAAAATTACTAAGAAACCCCCAAACATTATATATATATTTTTTGTACAATGTGAAAAAAGATGTTAGGCCAAGAACCGTGATCTTTATTTTAACTGCTTCCAGACCACCCACTGCACATTTATTGCGGCAGGGCGGCACGGCTGAGCGTAGCGAAGAAACCTGTACATCGCTTCTTCCCGGTCTGGGGTGCTGATTGGACACAGCAGGAGCCAATCAGCGGGTCTGATGGACGCGATGTCCGCCGGGACCCACCGAACGTTCCTGAGAGGCAAAACTGCTGTCTGCCTATGTAAACAAAGCAGATCGCCGTTCTGTCAAACGAGAAGATAGAGATCCTGTGTTCCTGCTAAACAGGAACACAGGACTCTGTCTTCCCCACTCAGACTATCCTCCACAAAGTTAGTAAGCACCCCCTAAGGACACATTTAAACCTTTGATCGCCCCTGATGTGAACTCCTTTCCGGCCAGTGTCATTAGTACAGAAACAGTGCATAGTTTTTAGCACTGATCACTGTAATAATGTCACTGGTCCCCAAAAAAGTGTCAATGTCACAGTCCTGCTACAAATCGCTGATCGCCACCTGTACTAATAAAAAAAAAAAAAAAATTATTAAACACCATAAAAATATCCCATAGTTTGTAGACAAGATAACTTTTGCGCAAACCAACATACGCTTACTGGGATTTTTTTTACCAAAAACATATAGCTGAATAAATATTGGCCTAAATCGATGAAGTTAAAAAGCAAATGACAATCAGGGCAGATAGAGGAAAAAAAAAAAAAAAAACATAAATATGAATGCAAGCTGAACACTGAAGATAAATCACTCTTATCTGATACAGGCTATATATTAGTGCAGTGATATATTCCTTTCATTAAGGAGAAATGCAGGCAAAAAGTCCCAAAGAGTCCATAAAGTGCAGGAAACTAGAAGCTGACACAAGCCCCTCCACCAGTGGTATATACACCGCGCTCACCTGAGAAGACCAAAATAGTGCTTTCCCTTATGGGGAAAACCCAAAGACAGATTCCAGGACACAACGGCATATACAGGGAACACCTGATTGGATCCAGACTAAATCCCGCTCAACAGTAGACCACCATGTAACATATGAGAACAACAAGCCATCTAAGTGCCATCTGTTAAAATTATTTTATTAAAAAACCCAAAGAAAAGCACTCACTTAGTCACATTAAACAAGTATGAGCCAGAAAAGCACCTTCCAGAATCAATAGATGAAACGGCGCGGCTGTGGGGATTGCAGCATCCGGCAATCATAAGAGGATTGCAGTGGGTGACGAGCGGCTCCACCTCCCGTACGCGTATCGATTGGACGATACGTGTATGGGAGGTGGAGCCGCTCATCACAGAGAGCACTTAGATGGCTTGTTATTCTCATATGTTAAATGGTATCCTACTGGTGAGCGGGATTTAGTCTGGATCCAATCAGGTGTTCCCTGTATATGCTGTGGTGTCCTGGAATCTGCCTTTGCCCATAAGGGAAAGAGCTTTTTGGTCTTCTCAGGTGAGCGCCGTGTATATACCACTGGTGGAGGGGCTTATGTCAGCTTCTAGTTTCCTGCACTTTATGGACTCTTTGCCTGCATTTATGGACTATCTCCTTATTGAAAGGAATACATCATTGCGCTGCACTATAATATATATAATTAATTCTAAATTGATGAAGAAATTTGATTTTTTTACATTTTTTTGTTGGATAGGTTTTATAGTAAAAAATATTTTTTTCTTCAAAACTGTAGGTTTTTTTTTTTTTGTTTATAGCGCAAAAAATAAACGTGCAGGTGATCAATTACCACCAAAAAAAGCTCTATTTGTGGGGAAAAGAGAACCTCAAATTTTAAGAGCCCATTCACACTAGCACGACTTGTGAGACGACTTGTGTCGCCCCAGGTCGCTTGATATAACAAAAACAATGTTAATCAATCAGTGCCGTCTTAATTGGCATGACTGAAGTTGCTCCGACTTCAGAAAAGGGTCCTGTACTACTTTGAAGCGACCTGTGATCCGACCTCTCCCATATACTTCAATGGGAGTCTCCTCATCTTAATTGACACAACTTGTTATCAGACTTTCCAGGAAGAAGAAAGAGATTAGCCAGGCATTCCCCACAGACAAAGTCGCCTGTCTCTTCAAAGTAGTGCACAAGTCACTTCCACGTCTCTAAACAAGCAAGTCTCCAAGCAAGTCTCCAAGCAAGTCTCTTCAAGTCACGGGGCGACTTTCTGGTCGTGGTAGTGTGAACCGGCTCTAAATGGTTACAATGTCGCACACCACGCAGATGTCAGTTAAAATAACGCAATGCCGGAATGCCAAAAAAAAAAAAAAAGCCAGGTCATTAAGGAGTTTAAACCTTCCAAGGCTGAAGTGGTAAGCAAAAAAAAAAAAAAAAAATCAGGATTCCCATTTTATCCAGAATCAAGCAGTTCTAAGAGTTAAAAAGGAAAGGTAATTTTTAGGAACATTCAATGAAATGACTTGTGTTGCAATAATTTTTTTTCCCCCATGAAAGTTGAGTTACCCTTTAAAAGCTGGCCAACAGATTTACAAAACTGGCTAACAGGTTTAAAGCGGAGTTCCACCCAAAAGTGGAACTTCTGCTTATATGTTTCCTCCCCCTCTCCAGTGCCACATTTGGCACCTTTCAGGAGGGAGTGGAGATCACCCGGAAGTGGGGAAGGGTACCCGTCAAAAACAGGTACCCTTCCCCACTTCCGGGTGATAGCGCCACAGCGCTGTCTCTCGGACGTTCAGCCCCTCTCCTCCTTCTTCCTCCTCTGGGCCAATTAAAAAGCGCAGCGTGCTTTGAGAATGTGCAGTAGGAAACCAGCTGTAAAGCAGAAAGGCTTCACTGCCGGGTTCCATTACCCTGAATGGCGGCGGAAGCAGCACACGAGAGCCGATACAAAATCGGCTTCGGGGGCCGACAAAGCGGGAACCCTGGACAGGTAAGTTCTAATATTTAAAAGTCAGCAGCTACAGTATTGTAGCTGCTGACTTTTTTTTTGTTCCAGAGGGCAGAACTCCTCTTTAACCACTTCAGCTCCGGAAGGTTTTACCCTCTTAATGACCAGGCCATTTTTTGCGATTCGGCACTGCGTTACTTTAACTAACAATTGCACGGTCATGTGACACTGTACCCAAATACAATTTATGTATTTTTTTCCCCACAAATAGAGCTTTCTTTTGACAGTCTTTGATCACCTCTGCGGTTCTCAGATTTTGCGCTACAAACAAAAAAAGAGCGACAATTTTGAAAAAAAAAAATATATATATATTTTCTACTTTCTGCTATAAAACATTCCCAATAAATTTTTTTTTTTTTTTTTTAAAAAATCAACATTTTTTTTTTTATCGGTTTAGGACAATTTGTATTCTGATGCATATTTTTGGTAGAAAAAAATCCCAAAAAGCGTATATTAACCACTTAAGACCCGGAAGATTTTACCCCCTTCCTGACCAGGGGGTATTTTGCGATTCGGCACTGCGTGAATTTAATGGACAATTGCGCGGTCGTGCGACGCTGTATCTAAACGAATTTGGCGTCCTTTTTTTCCCACAAACAGAGCTTTCTTTTGGTGGTATTTGATCACCTGTGCGATTTTTTGATCATGCGCTATAAACAAAAAAATAGCATAAATTTTGCAAAAATAGCAATATTTTTCACATTTTTTTATATGAAATTCCCCCCAAAAAAAAATGTAAAAATCAAAATGTTTTAACATTTTCAGCCAATTTGTTTTATGCTACCTATGTTTGGTAAAAAAAAAAAAAATCGCAAAAAGCGTATTTTGATTGGTTTGCGCAAAAGTTATCGCGTTTACTAACAAAGGGAAAGATTTTTGTTGTTTTTTTTTTTAACGCGTAATGGCGGCGATCTGCGATTTTTTTTGCGGTATTGCGACATTGCGGCGGACAGATCGGACCCTTGACTGACATTTGTGACACTTTTGGGGTTACCAGTGACATTTCTACAGTAATCAGTGCTATACATATGCACTGCTACTGTAAAAATACACTGGCAGTGAAGGGGCTAACTTTTTTGAAAGGGAGGGGCTATGTGTGTCCCTAGGGGCGTGCTTTCTACTGTGATTGGCTGTGGCTTCAGATGTATGAAGAGTGATCAAGGGTTCTACATAGTAGAACCGTATGATCATCCTTCATACACAGGGGAGAATGACAGGCAGCTTGTTTACACAAGCCGCCTGACTTTCTCCCTCTCCCCCGCCTATCGCAGAGTGACCGGCGGACATCGGGTCCGCCGGTCAAACGCGCGGGGGGGGGGGTGCGGGACCACGCGGGGGCGCGCGCTCGCTCCCTAGACCCTCACAAGCTAGTGACGTAGCCCTACGTCACTTTGCCTGTGAGGGGCTGACTGCCAACGTAGATCGGCGTTAGGCAGTCGGGAAGTGGTTAACCACTTTGCCACTGCTCACTAGAGCTCTACTGCGGCAAAGTGGTTCGTTATCGTCTGGCGATGTAGACCTACGTCGCCAGACACTCCCCTTTCTCGGCAGCACGCACGTCGCCGGAGGGTCGCTCCCACTTTATTCAGTCACAGCGGGAGTTGGGCCAGGGGAGGAGCAGCGCTCGTCGGGGAATCGAGTCTGGAGATCCGCCCGCTTGTGTAAACAAAGCGGGCGGATCTCCTAAGTGACAGACAGGGTCAGATTGCAGGGTTCAGCATAGCTGAACCTGCGATCTGTCCTTGTGTCACTCAGTCACCTCCCCCCACACATGTCAGTAAGCACCAGGCATACATTAACCCCTCCCTCTCCAATAAAATTAACCCCTTCCCTGTCAGTGTCATTTTTACAGTAACAGTGCATATTTATAGCACTGATTACTGTAGTAATGTCACTGGTAACCCCCAAAGTGTAAAAAATGTCAGTCAAGGGTCCGATCTGTCCGCCGCAATGTCGCAGTCCCACCAAAAAAAAAAAAAAAAAAAAAAACGCAGATCGCCGCCATTACTCGTTAAAAAAATTAAAAAAAACACCAAAAATGACAGAAATCTTTCCCTTAGTTAGTAAACGCAATAACTTTTGCGCAAACCAATCAAAATATGCTTATTGTGATTTTTTTTACCAAACATAGGTAGCAGAAAACAAATTGGCCAAAAATTTAAAAAAATATTTTGATTTTTACATTTTTTTGGGGGGAATTTCATATAACAAAAATGT
This sequence comes from Pelophylax lessonae, assembly GCF_965119305.1. Taxonomy (NCBI): domain Eukaryota; kingdom Metazoa; phylum Chordata; class Amphibia; order Anura; family Ranidae; genus Pelophylax; species Pelophylax lessonae. Next base: position 297,352,030 of record NC_138771.1, read on the forward strand.
GAAAAATATTGTTATTTTTTCAAAATTTACGCTCATTTTTTGTTTATAGCGCAAAAAGTAAAAATCGCACAGGTGATCAAATACCACCAAAAGAAATCTCTGTTTGTGGGGGAAAAAAAAGGACGTAAATTTAGTTTGGGTACGGCGTTGCATGACCGCGCAATTGTCAGTTAAAGTTGCACAGTGCCGAATCGCAAAAAGTGGCCTGGACGTAAGACAGCAAAATCCTCCGGTGGTAAAGTGGTTAATGTGTTTGCACAAAAGTTATAGCTATGGGATAGATGTTTGGAGTTTATATATTTTTTTTTTGTTGTTTTTTTATTAGTAATAGCGGCGGTCAGCTATTTTTAGGGGGACTGCGACATTGCGGTGGACAAATCTTACACTGACACTTTTTGGGGACCAGTGACACCAATACAATGATCAGTGCTAATTAATAAGCACTGTTACTGTATAAATGACACCAGCAGGGAAGATAGTTAATACTGAGGGTGATCAAGGGGATAAGTGTGAGCCTAATTGTGCTTACTAACTGTGGGGGGGAGGGGGGGGCTCTGTGAAAGGCACACAGAGATCAGGCTTTGAGCTTAGCTGAGACACACAATCTCACTGTGCCAGTCTGACAGGAGAGCCACCTGCTTTGTTTACATAGGCAGGCGGCTCTCTTGTCAGTTTCCCCGAAGACTGCGGGAGGTCGGCGGCGATCTGCTGTGTCCATTCACAGCGGGAACGCGGCTCTGGAACCACGCTCTGCCGAGATTGCATGCACATAATCACGTAGATCTCCGTGATTATGCGCAGCCAAGCTGCCCTGCCGCAGTAAATCTGCACGGGGGTCGGTTGGCAAGTGGTTAATAACGTACAAAGCTGGCTAAAATGCTTAATGACGTGCAAAGCTGGCTGAAAGGCTTAACGACGTGCAAAGCTGGCTAAAAGGCTTAATGACATACTGTTTTAGAAGATTAATTGTACTTTTTTTTTTGGTGATCTAGATCTCAGAGCAAAAAAAAAAAAAAAAGGAAGAAGAGGGGCAACTGTGGCAGAAAGAATAATGGGACCAAATAAAGTAGGAGTAGGGAGCAATGGATTTTTACTTCCTGTAGGGGGGGCAGGACTAAAGGCCCCCCCCTGAAATACTGGGGTGAGTAGCCCAGTAAGATGCCAGCTTCCCTGGTGTATCAGTGAGATGACAAGACAGGCATTATGTTAGCTCCATGAAAGTCAGCACACAGTTCTTAGTCTGCACAGAACACCTGCAGAAGTGTGTGAGGAAGGTCAGCGCACACAGTAAACACAGGAGTGTCTCAGCTGCCATGCAACAAGCAGTCCCACGGCTCCCTGGCACTGTGACACCAAACTTCCCACTAAACTATTCAAACCTCCCGCCATGACAACTACGTCCAGCTACCTCCTCCCCTCCAGGTCACAGCACTTCCCGAGCTATACGAAGAACTGAGCACTGGCAAACTAGACAGGTGACCCCTGGAGACCCTCTCACCATCCCATGTACATCCTCACCTTTCAGGCGCTCTCTTCCCCCGCCTCCCCCGGGCTGTAGTGAGGCCCCGAGGTGCGTCATGACATCACGCGATCCGACTCCCTGCATCCCGCGCACTATTACATGTTGCGTGCGCGGGCAGGTCAGCGCCGGGGGCGCGCGGCTATCTCCAAGTTTGGTTTGTGGACGGAGGGGGGACGGGGACAAAAGTTTGGAAGTGTTGGTGAAACGCGAAGTTTTCTTGGGGGGTGTGGTGTGTAGTTTAGATGAGCCAAAAGTTAGTTCGTTTGTGACAAATGTCACAAGAATGTGTTACTGTACTACATACAGGGGTCTCCAAACCCGGGCCATGTGTGGCTCTTTGCTTGCCTTCATCTTGCCCTTTGGGCAGCAGGGTTCCTATCCACTAATACAAGACACTATTCCAACCACTGACACCAACGATGGGGCATAATTCTTCCAAATGATACCAATGAAGGGAAGGGGCAGTATTCTTCCTACTGACACCAATGATGGAACACTATTCCTACCCCTGACACCAATGATGGAACACTATTCCTACCCCTGACACCAATGATGGAACACTATTCCTACCCCTGACACCAATGATGGAACACTTCCTCCCCCTGATGCCAACAATGGGGTACTATTCCTCCCCCTGACGCCAACAATGGGGTACTATTCCTCCCCTGACGCCAACAATGGGGTACTATTCCTCCCCTGACGCCAACAATGGGATCCTATTCCTCCCCCTGATGCCAACAATGGGGTACTATTCCTCCCCCTGACGTCAACAATGAGGTACTATTCCTCCCCTGACGCCAACAATGGGGTACTATTCCTCCCCTGACGCCAACAATGGGGTCCTATTCCTCCCACTGACACCAACAATGGAGTACTATTCCTCCCACTGACGCCAACAATGGGGTACTATTCCTCCCCCTGACGCCAACAATGGGGTACTATTCCTCCCGTTGACGCCAACAATGGGGTACTATTCCTCCCCCTGACGCCAGCAATGGGGTACTATTCCTACCACTGACGCCATCAATGGGGTACTATTCCTCCCCCTGACGCCAACAATGGGGTACTATTCCTCCCGTTGACGCCAACAATGGGGTACTATTCCTCCCCCTGACGCCAGCAATGGGGTACTATTCCTCCCCCTGACGCCAGCAATGGGGTACTATTCCTCCCGTTGACGCCAACAATGGGGTACTATTCCTCCCCCTGACGCCAGCAATGGGGTACTATTCCTAAACCTGACACCAGCAATGGGCTACTATTCCTCCTGCTGACACCAACAAAGGGGTACTATTCCTCCCGCTGACACCAACAATGGGGTACTATTCCTCCCGCTAACACCAACAATGGGGTACTATTCCTCCCGCTGACACCAACAATGGGATACTATTCCTCCCACTGACACCAACAATGGGCTACTATTCCTCCCGCTGACACCAACAATGGGATACTGTTCCTCCCACTGACACCAACAATGGAGTACTATTCCACCAAGTGACACCATTAATGGGGTACTATTCCTCCCACTGACACCAAAAATGGTGGTACTATTCCTCCTCCTGACGCCATTCCTGACACCATTAATGGGGTACTATTCCTCCCACTGACACCAACAATGGGGTACTGTTCCTCCCACTGACACCAACAATGGAGTACTATTCCACCAAGTGACACCATTAATGGGGTACTATTCCTCCCACTGACACCAAAAATGGTGGTACTAGTCCTCCCCCTGACGCCAACAATGGGATGCTATTCCTCCCCCGACACCAACAATGGGGTACTATTCCTCCCGTTGACGCCAACAATGGGGTACTATTCCTCCCCCTGACGCCAGCAATGGGGTACTATTCCTCAACCTGACGCCAATGGGGTACTATTCCTCCCGCTGACACTAACAATGGGGTACTATTCCTCCCACTGACACCAACAATAGGGTACTATTCCTCCCACTGACACCAACAATGGGGTACTGTTCCTCCCACTGACACCAACAATGGGGTACTATTCCTCCCGCTGACACCAACAATGGGATACTATTCCTCCCACTGGTACCAACAATGGAGTACTATTCCTCCCACTTACACCAACAATGGGGTACTATTCCTCCCACTGGTACCAACAATAGAGTACTATTCCTCCCACTTACACCAACAACGGGGTATTATTCCTCTCACTGACACCAACAATGAGGTACTATTTCTCCCACTGGTACCAACAGTGGGGTACTATACCTCCCACTGACACCAACAATGGGGTACTATTCCTCCCACTGACACCAACAATGGGGTACTGTTCCTCCCACTGACACCAACAATGGGGTACTGTTCCTCCCACTGACACCAACAATGGGGTACTATACCTCCCACTGACACCAACAATGGGGTACTATTCCTCCCACTGACACTAACAATGGGGTACTGTTCCTCCCACTGACACCAACAATGGAGTACTATTCCACCCACTGACACCATTAATGGGGTACTATTCCTCCCACTGACACCAAAAATGGGGTACTATTCCTCCCACTGGTACCAACAATGGAGTACTATTCCTCCCACTTACACCAACAATGGGGTACTATTCCTCCCACTGGTACCAACAATGGGGTGCTGTTCCTCCCACTGACATCAACAATGGAGTACTATTCCTCCCACTGACACCAACAATGGGCACTATTCCTCCCACTGACACCAAAAATGGGGTACTATTCCTCCCACTGACACCAACAATAGGGTACTATTCCTCCCACTGACACCAAAAATGGGCTACTATTCCTCCCACTTACACCAACAATGGGGTATTATTCCTCTCACTGACACCAACAATGGGGTACTATTCCTCCCACTGACACCAAAAATGGGCTACTATTCCTCCCACTTACACCAACAATGGGGTATTATTCCTCTCACTGACACCAACAATGGGGTACTATTTCTCCCACTGACACCAACAATGGGGTATTATTCCTCTCACTGACACCAACAATGGGGTACTATTCCTCCCAAGACACCAAAAATAGGTTACTATTCCTCTCGTTTGCACCAGTGTCCGCTCCCCTCCTAAAGTGTGAAGGACAGTAAACTGGCCCTTAGCTTAGAAAGTTTGTAGACCCCTGCTGTACCAGTTAAATAACTAAAGACTTTTCTTTTTAGTTTTGGATAGAGTGGAGAGGGCTTAGAGCACCTGTCAGGTTTTATTGCTATCTGTATATGGATGAATATGGCACACATTTGGGGGTATAGAATGGTTTTGCCCCCGTTCTCATCGGAGTGACTTGTATTTGATTTGACAGGTCAAATCACATGAATAGTCACATCCTTTTGCCTACAATCACACTGTTTAAATCAGTGCAACGCCTACTTGATTTGAAAAAGTAGTACATGCACTAAAGTAGTCACATTTTCTTTTGTCAGTTAGAACACACATCTTTTCATATGTTATGAATAAATTGCCAGTACTTTTATTGAATGCCAACTGTGGATCTTTGCTTCCATTCTCCATTGCCAATTCTTATTGGCCCCTGAGCGCTGTCATTTTTTTTTTTTGTCTTAATCCCTAACTCGTCAGCCACCACTGACCCCTCCCCTTAGCTTTCTCCGGTACACCTTTGTCACCACTGTACCCCTCCTAACTCTCCTCTGCACACTTTTGTCACCACTGTACCCAACAGCACAATAAAATTCTTGCCACCATCCAGGTAGTAGGGTTGCCACCTGCCCGCAATTAGCTTCAGGACTCACACTGCCCAGATCTTTCCCGCAGCCAGACCGCCCTCCTCTGTTATTGACAGCAGCATGCAATATAAACAACACAAAGCATGCTGTGCTGCTATGTGGGCAGTGCTGCTAGAGCGTACTTTTATAGAAGCTCACAGCAAGGTTTGGTGTTTTGTGTATTCCAAGTATTGTGCTTTTCCCTTAATGTGATATTTATTAAATGTGCCCTGTCCCCTTTAAGATTCACACACATAAGATGAATGACCTAAATACATAAAAAAAAATGTTTTCTAAAAAATAAACATCAATTGCAAAATAACATGTTATCCGAAGACCGACACCCAAAAAATGCCGGGATCTGTCTGCTACTGATGAGGGATGACCTCACTCCTGCTTGTGCACGTAAGTCAGGGCCGTCTTTAAGGCAGGGCAAAAGGGGGCACCTGCCCAGGGCCCTGTCAATGTTGAGGGGCCCAACATCCTAACAATCCATCCTTGTTACATAGTGCAGCTGCAGGGAAAGGGAATTAGTAAGCGGCAGTGTCCTTGGCTGACAGCGGGAGCTGGCCGAGTGGAGAGACATACTGACAAGCAGTGGAATTGGCCAGAGGAGTGAGAGAGGATCGCTATGAGGAGGCAATGACATAGGCGGCATGGATGAACAGAAAGTCGGTGGGAGGCAGGAGTTACATCCGAATGAGAACGTGTGCTTGGCTTTTCATGACCTTTCTCTGCCCCTCTGCTTGCTGTTAACATCACCAGCCCCGCATGTACATAACACCCATCAGTCGGCCGGCACGGATGAGCGGACAGCTGGTATGTTTTGTGATTACCAATCTGAATGAGCTAGTTTACCCTGCTGTATTGAACTTTCACTGCTTTAGCCACTAAATTATCACTTATCTGCCTCTCTGCTTGCTATGCTCATTGACAGTACTGTTTTGAATGTTTTCCTGGTCGGCTTCATTAACCCCATCTTTTCTACCACATAATAATTTCTGCTGCAAGGGAAAACTTCTACTCTGGCAAGGGGACTGTTGTGTGTTTGTAGCATATTCTATCTAGCAACCAATTAGTTAGCAGTAATGATGTGCAGTAACCTGTAGCAACCAATCAGCAGTAATGATGTATAGTAATCTCTAGCCACCAATCAGGACAGTACTGATATGTAGTAACCTCTAGCAACCAATCAGTAAGTGGTAATATGCAGTAATCTCTAGTAGCCAACCAGTTTACAGTAATGATCAGTAACCGCTAGCAACCAGTGAGCAGTAATGATGTACAGTAACCTCTAGCAACCAATCAGCAGTAATGATATGCAGTAACCTCTAGCAATCAATCAATGAGTGGTAATAATATGCTGTAATCTCTAGCAGCCAATCATTTTGCAGTAATGATGTGCAGTGATCACTAGCAACCAATCAGTGAGCAATCACTGCCTTATCTGCTGCAGTAAACTGATTTTGAGTTTAGCTACTATTTATTGTATCTCTCAGAGCAGGTGGAGAGCAAAATTGCATTGGCATGGTGGGAGCTGGGGGGGAGGGGGACCCAATAAATTGCTTGCCCAGGGTCCAATCAATGGTAAAGACGGGCCTGACGTAAGTCATTTGTTCCTGAAAACTGGCACTGTGTTGTAAATGAAAATGGAGCTGGGCATGCGCAGCTTTTTGTACTTTTTGTACTTTTGCAGAGGATTACAAACAAGCAGGTACGTTTATTGCAGAGGAGACATTGCATATCTGTGATACAGAGCCGGCCTGTTCACAATTTTTTACCTTTAGTTCTGCTATAAGTATAACTCAGCATCGCATGGCTGTGCAATTGTCAGTTAAAGTAACACAGTGCCGTATTGCAATAAATTGCCAGGTCATGAAGGGGAGTAAATCTTCCGGAGGGCGAGTGGTTAAAGAGTAACTCAACTTTTGTTGAGAAAAAACATTCCCCTCTGGGTGATCTATATACTTTGCAAGGATTATAGCAACCTTTGTTGCAGATTCCTACCTTTTGGTATTCTGAAGAAATCCCTCTGTTTCTCTGTGCCCATGTAGGAAAGTGAGTATAATGGAAGTGATTTCATAATTATCAATCAGCTGTGAACCTACAGAGCACTAATGAGGAAATCTGCTGGGCCTGCATCCCTTTAGACGTGTTCCTGTTGGCAGTATCCCACCAAAAATTAAATTTTTGTTGCAGGGGGATGCCTGAAATCTGACTTGTATCTTAGTGCAGACTTATGGGAAAATTAGTGAGCCAATCACACAAGCAGGAAATGATGTTTCTTGAGGGTGTTTTGTACACATTCTTACATAGTAGTTGAGGTTGAATAAAGACAACAGTCCATCCGGTTCAACCTGTGTAGGTGTGTGTGGACGTATTCATTTCACATACCCCTGAATGTTTTGATCTTGGAGATCTTGATAGGTATTTCTGGCCAGCTCAGTAGATTGCTTTAAAGAAGACCTGGATTCTTTCCTAAATGTACATAATATGACTGGACACTAACATTTATAGGTAAAGTTGATGCAGGGAATATCCGATTGCCTCTGTGGGGATCAGGAAGGATTTTTTCCCCTGCTGTAGAAAATTGAATCATGCTTTGCTGGGGTTTTTCGCTTTCCTCTGGATCAACTGTGGGTATAGGATTGTGTATATGGGATTGTATGATTATTTTATTTTTTTAAGTGGTTGAACTAGATGGACTCTTTCTTTTTTCAACCTGACTAACTATGTAACTGTGTAACTCCGTAACTATAAACTGTCAGAAAAGGCTTGGCACTGGAATCTCATGAGTCATTAATACAAGATTCCATATACTGTATAAATCACACATACAAAATGCTTTCACTACAAACACCAACCAGGACTGTATGGGAGACACATACTATATGTGTTTTATTAAAGGAACCCTTATAGATTGGTGCCCATAAAAATAAAAATAAAAAACTTCACTGCACAAATAGATTCTCTTTGAGAAAACTAAAAATGTGCCATAAAAAGATAGTAGCCCAAGCTATAGGAATGCAACTTGTGACAGGAAGTCAGGTAAATCTGGGGATGTAGTCACAGAGAGGAGACACATTCCCACCTGGTTTGGAAAGTTCACCAATTACTATAGGGTGTCGCCTGCCAAAGGCAGCAGGAAGGTGTAAAGAAGTTGAAAGGCCTTCAGCCGTTCGGAATGAGGAAATGAAGGCCTCTATAATTTGTCCAGAGGAAGTCTATGGATTGCTGCCTCCTGTCGCCGTGTGGGCTGGGAGAGGAGGACAGACAGATGTGTGCCTCCCGACGCTGAGGAAGCCTGGGAGAAGGACTGCTGCCTCCTGTCGCCGTGTGGGCTGGGAGAGGAGGACAGACGGATGTGTGCCTCCCGACGCTGAGGAAGCCTGGGAGAAGGACTGCTGCCTCCTGTCGCCGTGTGGGCTGGGAGAGGAGGACAGACAGACGTGTGCCCCCTGAAAGCTGTGTGAGCATGAAGAAGACCTCCTAAAGCGATGTGAAGCTGAGGAGGGTAACAAGTGTGAAGACTCCTTGAAGTGAGGTCTTGGATCGTTTCTAGGGGAAAAGAAACCAATGGACATTTCCTGTGTGAAGGGGAAATTAACCAGTTGTGAAGACTTCTCAAAGGTGAGAAAACAAACTATTTCTATGTGGAAGAGGAAAAGGGACATGTTCTTCTGAAGAGGAAAAGGGGACCTGTTAAATGAACTGTGTTCAATGTGAAGAGTCTGAAGAGTAAAGGGACCTGTTAAATGAACATGTGCTGTGTGAAGAGATAAAACATGGACTGTTGAGTATCCGCTGTAGGATAAGAAAGTCTGCCCAACAGTAGGTTGGGGACAGACTCTTAGGTAGGTTCCAGTGTGAGAAGGTAGCCGCCCACAGAGGCAAGGATTTATTTTGTCTTTTATTTTATTTTGCTGGTTTTGACGCTTGCAGTCTGGTGAAGAAAAATACATTAATAAACCAAACTGTTGTTTGCAAGCACTTCTCGGCTATCTTCTTGTGAAAACGCACCCCCCAAGGGGTCATCCACGCCTACCACCGAGCTAATCCCTCACAAACTCAAGACTCTGAGAGATAAACGTATTCTGCTTCTGATAGACAATGCCAAAGCACAGTAGTTATATGTAGTAAGTTAGATGTAGAATAGCATTCTACAAATTCAGTAACAGAGCAGGCACAATTCTAATGACAGTTCTCAAAACCACCAGAGCTAGAAATGATATCTCCCACATAAAGAGTCACACAGGAGAAATAGACTGTAACTCTCCAGCAATAGCTGAAATCTTCAAATCCTATTACTCTTTCCTCTACAATAACCCATAATCAAATTACAAAAAAATACAATAATTTATTTATGAGTCAGTCATGCCAGTACCCTCTGAAAGCGTAAGGCTCTCTCTGAAGACTTCCATAACCTCAGAAGAATATCTGGCGGCATTTAAAACTATGAAACTATGGGTTGGGTTGGGTGGCCACACATTAATATACTATAAAGATATCCTTGTGGGTAGATTTGTGGAATCCTTCAGCTATATCCTAAAACCCGTAACCCTCAATACCGAAACTCTTAAAGCTTACTGTAACTCACAAGGAAGGGAAGGATCCACAGATCTGCAAAAGCTACAATTCTTTTTCCCTTCAGAAAGTTGGCTTCAAAATTTCCACAAGAGAGTTTTTATAATACAATACTCGACACCCACACAAAGCAACCCCCTCTAATTCTTCTATGTGCAAATGCCGGACTAAGGATTTTTTTGTGTTTTTTTTATTTTTTTTTGTAGTTACTCTCTACGTATTTCTCATCCAGTCATATCTTCGTAGCAGGCATGTCTCAGTAAGTAATTTATTGATCTGAAACCCTCTTTTGGATGCAGAAAAGCCAATCCTAAAATAGAACCAATGCAGGCTTTTTGCAGTGTCTCCCATATAGGAAACCTGATACAAAAACGCTCAACTTTCTCACAGCCACCAATCAGATTCAAGCCTGCCTTAATATTTTGAATGTGATTGGTGGTAGAAGTGGTAAAAAAACAAAGTTATGGTTACGGTATTTGCCATGACCCCCTCGGACCATTTCTAAACCTATTATGAGCTGGGATTGACTTGCCCCAGTCTCCTTGTTAGACTGCTTGGTTTCATTGTCTCACATGTATGTTATACTTCTCCTCTGATGATGTCTGTGCGGACGATACGCGTCAGGAGCTCGCAGTAGAACTTCATTTTAATACATTGCCTGTTACCATGCGATTCTAGTAAGTGCGATCCCTTTTATTTCATTAAAAGTTTTTAGCAATATTACGCTATGTGCACTCCTTTTTCTGGTTTTCATGTCATCTGGTCTTGAGAGACTTCCATCCCTCTGCCTACCACCTTATGAGCTGAAAACTACTTCCATGGTAATGATCGTAGGAGGAATCAGGATCACCTTGTAAAGCCTGAACAGGTCTGTTTGCTGTATGGCAATTCAGACCCATTTGATCTGGTGAGAGCCCACTTTTACTGTTCACTTGGTGTTGGGATTATTTTCATCACGTTTGGATTTATATATGTATACCAACAAGATGGATCACTTCTTTGGGACTTTTATTTAAGCCCTATTTCAGTATTGGACTTTATTTCACAATATCCTATATATTTTATATATATATATGTTCATTTGTACTCTTGTATATTATGTACACTCATTAGCGCTGCACTTTTTTCTTCCATATGTTATACTTCTGTCTGCACATAAATATGTACCACTCACATGCCTTTTTCATATGTACCATGAGCGTGTGGTTGCTGTTGCTTCTTCCATGTTACACTGTTGTTCACGACTGTATTTTTTTCACGTGTATGTTCATAATTTCCGATAAAACGTTTTACAAAAAAAAAGATACACACCATTTGCTTCAGGAAGTACACTGTGAGTTTTTTTTCCTCAGTTCTTGCTGTAGTTGATTGTAAACAAGTCAGAGAAAGGTAAGTAAAAGTGACTCTGTTCACCAAAGAATCTTTAACATCTAGCACTTTTGGGAGTGTGGAATGCTTTATCCCCCACAATGTGCTGTGAATCCTCCCTTCAGTCCCTAAAGTTGGCCATAGCCTAGTCAAATTTTATTTTAAGAATGCTCACTATATTTTATAATGGTTAGTGGGATCACATCAGCATTCATTGTTGACCAAAGTGGCAAAAAAAAATTGGAAGGGGCAGGATGAATTGAACGCATTTCAGTGAATGAGGTTTTCATTAAAGTGTGTGTAAAGGCAGAAGGTTTTTTTCTTACTGCAGTAAAATAAAAACCTTTCTGCATGGCACTTCCCCACAGCCCCACCTAAATAGTTATATAACATAAATTGTGCAGCGCTCAAATGTTAAAGTGAGTACAATGGGATACACACTGAAATGCAAAAATAAAGTCCAATATTCAAAATTAGACAAAAAAGGAAGGTGACCAGTCCCACATAGAAGAGTGAATACTTGTGACAAATCCCACACCAAAAAGAGAATATAATTCGCTCACCAGATGGCATGGACCCAAAGTACCTTACAGCAATTGGGTCATGCAGGCTGAAAGTGATGATCTCCTTGGAACAGTGTAACGTTCATGCGTTTTTGTTAATGGATGGATTTTCAGCTGCAGAATTATCACACTCAGTAGCCTTGTAGAGATACTGTTGAATAAACCTATCCAACTCTCAGGACTTCATCACGGTGTACAGCCTGTTATGCAATATACATATACTCAATCAGATGTTTTAGTGGAGGGATAGAACATATGAGAATGTATAGATGAGAGACAGGTTGTATGGTGATTACTAGGAGTAATATTAGGAGAGTTGCAGGTGATGGTAAAGCAGATAGGTTCTGATGTCTAGTATAGTGCAGATGGTAAGAGGGCACAGATGGAGTATACTTAGACGGAGTAACCTAGTGCAAGGATAGTTGAAGGTAGTCCCAAGAGCTAACAGTCTATGCAGATGGTATGGAATAGATAGATAGATAGTCCTGGTAATTGCAGTAGATGACAGTAGGAGATTGGTTAGTAAGGAATCCCCTGTGGGGTACTTATCACTTAGATAGGTTAGTAGTAACAATGTCCATAGATAGAGAGGTGATCCCGTAGCGAGATACGGATCAGCAGCGAGGTTCCGGCGTCAGTTCAGCAAAGGAAATGTCTGCAGCTCCAACTTCACAGGAGAAGGTGCGGTGAACATGTGGTTTGAACGAGCGATGAGTGAGAGAAAGCCGGCGATTGAAATAGCCGCTCATAGCGGCGCTCGGCAATGATGTCATCCGGTCTTAAAGGTATATGCGTCTCTTGTTACACAAGATGGGACGCAATTAGCAAAGGAGAAATATGGAACAAGGGTACCAGAGGTACCAGAACATTACAGTACCCCCCCCCCCTTAAGGCCGGCTCCGGAAGGCCTCTAGAACTGGTTTTTCTGGATATTTCGAGTGGAAATTGCGAATCAGTCTAGGGGCATGTATATCGGAGGTATCCAGCCAGGTGTCATCTTGGGGCCCATAGTTCTTCCATCGTACAAGATACTGGAGTCTTCTTCTATTGAAACGGGAATCCAAAATTTCTTTTATCTCAAATTCTTCTCCACCTTCCACTTGTACAGGAGGTGGAGGTGAGATAGTAGGCCTTATTCCTTGGTTAGGAACATGGGGCTTCAGTAGAGACACATGGAAGATAGGATGTATCTTGAGGTCTGCTGGTAATGTGAGTTGTACTGCAGCTTTTCCAATAAGCTTCTCTATTGGGAAAGGTCCCAGAAATAGAGGTCCAAGTTTTTTACTAGGGATTTTTAATCTCAGATTTTTTGTAGAAAGCCAAACAAGATCCCCAATGGCATATTGGGGAGAGGGTTTCCTACGGAGGTCGTAGTACCTCTTTTGTTGGCTATGAGCATGTGATATGGTATTGTTGAGTAATCCCAGAGAATCCTTTATCTGGGCAAGATAATCAGATGCCACTGGATTACTTGATGGCAAGATACGTGGTGGAAGGAGGGTGGAATGAAACCCGTAATTTAGGTAAAATGGACTTTGTTTAGTAGTGCTATGAGTCGCGTTGTTATAGGCGAATTCCGCCAGCGGGAGGAGATCTGCCCAATCGTCCTGTAGATACGAAGTATAGCAACGCAGATACTGTTCAATGCACTGGTTAACTCTCTCTGTCTGTCCGTTGGTCTGAGGGTGGTATGGAGAAGTAAGTTTACGCTCTATTCGTAGTATCTGACATAGAGCTAGCCAAAACTTTGAGATGAATTGTGAACCACGGTCAGACAGCAGTGTTTTTGGAATACCATGTAACTTAAAGACATGTTTCACAAGTAATTCCGCTGTTTGTTTGGACGAAGGTAGTCTTCGGATAGGAGTAAAATGTGCCATCTTGGTCAGATGGTCCACTGATACCAAGATGGTGTTGAATCCTTTGGAAGGTGGTAGTTCCACTATGAAGTCTAAGGATACCACTTCCCACGGAACCTGGGGTATCGGTAAACTACAATGTAACCCCGATGGTTTCGTGTTGTCGATTTTAGACCTTGCACAGATATCACAAGATGAAACAAACTTTTTTACGGTTGTCTTCATGTCTGGCCACCAAAACTGCCTAGTAAGTAGATTTAAAGTTTTAGTCATACCCATATGTCCTGCCATAGGTACATCATGCGACAATTCCAAGATCTTGGTTCGTATAGTAGGGGGTATGTATAATTTATCGTTGTAATAGAGGAAGCCTTCTGCGTCAGTAGTTAGTTGTGGTGGAGGTGAGTCCAGTCCTATGCTGTGCAAAATCTCTTCCTTCAGGGAGCGAATGACACCGATAATACGTTCAAGTGGTATTATAGGAACTGAGGGAACCTCGGTAGAATATTTCTCGGCTAGTCGTGAAAGTGCATCCGCTTTTTTATTTTTGTCTGCGGGCGTATAAGTCACTAAAAAATTAAACCTCAGAAAGAATAACGACCACCGAACCTGCCGGTGGGAAAGAGTTCTATTAGTCTGAAGGTATTGAAGGTTTTTGTGATCAGTATATATCAGGATTGGCAATTGAGTGCCCTCAAGTAGATGTCGCCAATTATCTAATGCCAGTTTTATGGCTAATAACTCCTTCTCTCCTACTGAATAGTTCACCTCGGAGCTGCTTAATGACTTTGAGAAGAAAGCAACTGGGTGAAGAGGTGAGGTGTTTGTTGGTCGTTGTGAGAGAACTGCTCCTACTGCCATATTTGACGCATCTAACTCCAAGATGTATTGAAGGGATGGGTCTGGATGGCATAGTATGGGGGCAGTAGTGAAGCTTGATTTCAGCAGACAGAATGCTCCATCTGCTTCTTTTGACCAATTAAATGGTTTTTTCGTGCTTGTGAGTTGTGTGAGAGGTTTCACAATCGCAGAGAAGTTCTTAATGAATTTCCTATAGTAGTTAGAGAATCCTAGGAACCTTTGCAATGCTTTGCGAGTGGTTGGCACAGGCCAATCTAGAATGCAGGATATTTTGCTCGTGTCCATCTTGATTCCATTTTTTGATATAATATATCCTAGGAATAGTACTTCCTCTTTATGAAACAAACATTTTTTTGATTTAACATATAAGTTATGTGCAAGTAGTCTTGACAACACAAGTCTCACATGTTTTATGTGCTCAGGTAAGGAATGAGAATAGATAAGTATATCGTCCAAATATACTACAACACAAACGTCAAGCAAGTCTCTGAATATCTCATTTATAAACCGTTGGAAGGCTGCGGGAGCATTACGTAGCCCAAATGGCATTACAAGGTACTCAAACAGTCCGTATCTGGTTCTGAATGCCGTCTTCCATTCATCCCCTTTACGGATTCAAATTAAATTGTATGCCCCTTTTAGGTCCAATTTTGAAAAGAGAGAAGCTCCACGCACCTGTTCGATAAGTTCAGGAATAAGAGGTAAAGGATAACGATCCTTTATTGTAATGGCATTTAATTGTCTGAAATCAATGATAGGCCTAAGGCTAGAATCCTTATTGCGGACAAAGAAGAGTCCAGCAGCAGTGGAGGAAGTAGAAGGTCGGATGAATCCTTTTGCCAAGTTCTCATCCAGATACTCCTTAAGATGAGAGAGTTCATCCTGTGAGAGAGGATAAACATGTCCGAAGGGCAACTTGCTATTAGGGAGTAGATCGATACAACAATCATAGTCCCTATGAGGAGGTAGCATTTGAGCGTTTTTTTCAAGGAAAACCTCTGATAAGTCTTGATAACACTTGGGTATAATGTCATCCGGCACTACAGACAGGATCCTATCATATGTGGGGAGATTACACGTCGTTTCACAATAGTGAGAAGAGAACGCTAGCGTTCTTGTTTTCCAATCGATGATTGGTTGATGTATGTGTAACCAGGGAAGTCCCAAAATGATTGGGAAATGTGGTGATGTTAACACATCAAAGGTGGTGGTCTCCACATGAGACTCGTCAGCAGTTACAAGGAGTGCCTGTGTCTGACTGGTGATAGGACCAGAGGATAGGGGGGTACCGTTAATAAAACTAACGGAGACAGGTTTGGGTTTTGAAACAATAGGTATTTTATTAAGGGAGACAAAACAAATGTCAATGTAGTTTCCACAAGATCCTGTGTCGATCATACCTTTGGTGGTGATCCTAGTTTGGTCCCACTGCAATGTTAAATGAACAAAAAGATAAGGATTAGAAAAGGAAGTTGTGAGTCCGCCTAGCAAGACATTTGAACACTCACCCTCTTTTCTGCGGACAAGGGGACAGCCGCTTATCAAATGATTCGGGGATGCGCAGTACATGCAGAGATGTTCGGTCTTCCTTCTGGCACGTTCAGAAAGGGTCAGAGGTGGGCGTATCATTCCTACCTCCATAGGAGTAGGGTCAGCAGGCAACATCCGAGAAGGACTGGAAAATGGTGAGCCCATCTTCTCAGCCTTTCTTTCTCGTAGTCGTCTGTCAATATTGATACTGGTCTGTATCAGTCCCTCCAGAGTGCCAGGTAAATCCGCTCGGGCGAGCTCGTCTTTAACGGCCTCAGATAGGCCGAGTCTAAACTGCGTTCTCAAAGATGTGTCGTTCCACCCTGAATCAGGGGACCATCTTTTAAAATTTGCCACGAAATCTTCAACGGGTCTCCTTCCTTGTTTCAAGGCCCGTAACTGGGTATCAGCGGTACTCTGCTTATTGGGGTCTTCATATAAACTAGCGAGTTGTGCTAGGAATAGAGGGTAAGAATTAAGGAGTGGATCATCCTTTTCAAAGAGAGCGTCTGCCCAGGCCCGGGGTTCACCCGTTAAATAGGAGATGATGGTACAAACTTTAATTTGGTCAGTGGTGTAGGTTAGAGGTTTTAACAAAAAAAGTAAACGACATGCGTTTTTAAATTCACGAAATTTGCTCCGATCACCAGAAAACACTAGAGGAGGGTTTATCTTAGGCTCACGGGGCTGAGTAGCAGAAAGCTGTGTGAGACGGCCAACCTGCTGTCTCAAGGTCTGATTTTCGTTTTGTACCTCTGTAAGCGCAAGGATCAATGCATCTACTTGCTGTTTTAATTGTAGTACATGAGTGGGTAATTCTGCTGAATCCATATTTTTTTTAAGGCTCGTTCAATCTGTAACGTTCATGCGTTTTTGTTAATGGATGGATTTTCAGCTGCAGAATTATCACACTCAGTAGCCTTGTAGAGATACTGTTGAATAAACCTATCCAACTCTCAGGACTTCATCACGGTGTACAGCCTGTTATGCAATATACATATACTCAATCAGATGTTTTAGTGGAGGGATAGAACATATGAGAATGTATAGATGAGAGACAGGTTGTATGGTGATTACTAGGAGTAATATTAGGAGAGTTGCAGGTGATGGTAAAGCAGATAGGTTCTGATGTCTAGTATAGTGCAGATGGTAAGAGGACACAGATGGAGTATACTTAGACAGAGTAACCTAGTGCAAGGATAGTTGAAGGTAGTCCCAAGAGCTAACAGTCTATGCAGATGGTATGGAATAGATAGATAGATAGTCCTGGTAATTGCAGTAGATGACAGTAGGAGATTGGTTAGTAAGGAATCCCCTGTGGGGTACTTATCACTTAGATAGGTTAGTAGTAACAATGTCCATAGATAGAGAGGTGATCCCGTAGCGAGATACGGATCAGCGGCGAGGTTCCGGCGTCAGTTCAGCAAAGGAAATGTCTGCAGCTCCGACTTCACAGGAGAAGGTGCAGTGAACATGTGGTTTGAACGAGCGATGAGTGAGAGAAAGCCGGCGATTGAAATAGCCGCTCATAGCGGCGCTCGGCAATGATGTCATCTGGTCTTAAAGGTATATGCGTCTCTTGTTACACAAGATGGGACGCAATTAGCAAAGGAGAAATATGGAACAAGGGTACCAGAGGTACCAGAACATTACAAACAGATAGCAGAGGCTTACACAAATTCTCCTCCAAATGGTGGATATATGAAGGCCACTCAAGGATGGTACACGTATGGATATCTGGAAATCCCCACTCAGAAAGGTGTATGTGGGATAGATCGAAAAGACACCATAGCGTGATACCGTTTAAATTATTTGTTAAAGCAAAGAAAGTAATGCACTTACAATGGGTCAGATGGTAAGAAGCATTCAATACATTACATTTTCAAAGGAATTAGCCTAGAGGCTAATTCCTTTGAAAATGTTATGTGTAATGAAACGCGTTAGATTTGTCAAGAGTGCCGAATTGTATTGAATGCTTCTTACCATCTGACCCATTGTAAGTGCATTACTTTCTTTGCTTTTGTAAACCATTTAAACGGTATCACGCTATGGTGTCTTTTCAATTTATCCCACATACACCTTTCTGAGTGGGGATTTCCAGATATCCATACGTGTACCATCCTTGAGTGACCTTCCTATATCCACCATTTGGAGGAGAATTCGTGGAAGCCTCTGCCATCTGTTCCAAGGAGATCATCACTTTCAGCCTGCATGACCCAATTGCTGTAAGGTACTTTGGGTCAATGCCATCTGGTGAGTGAATTATGTTCTCTTTTTGGTGTGGGATTTATCACAAGTATTCACTCTTCTATGTGGGACTGGTCACCTTCCTTTTTTATCTAATTTTGAATATTGGACTTTATTTTTGCATTTAAGTGTGTATCCCATTGTACTCACTTTAACATTTGAGCACTGCACAATTTGTGTTATATTTGGTTGCCATCACAGTCTGTTGGAGTGTCAGCGGCTATTTGTTCACTATTTTTGTTAGCGCAGTATTTTTTACCACAATTTTGATACCACCTTAATACTTACCTGAACTCAATCTCAATCCAGTGATCTGCATGAGAGCCGAGGCTCTCTCAGGTCTCATGCAGGGGGGCAGGGAGCGTTGCCAAGCCTCACTCTGTGTGTCTTATGGACACCATAGGCGGCTTGCTATGGGGGCACTCGGCAGGGGGTGGAGCCAGGAGTGTCGGTGGGGGACCCCAGAAGAGGAGGATTGATGCAATGCTTTTGCACAGAGCAGGTAATTATGACATCTTTGTTATTTTAAGAAAAAAAAAAAAAAACAAGGCTTTATAATCACTTTAAGGAAAGTCCATTCATTTCAAAATCGAATGTTAAAAGAAAACTGTTTTTTGCTTTTTCCATTGAATGTATTGGAGAATTTTTATATGAATGTTTGCAGAAACGTTCCTACGAACACTCACTTTGGTCTCTACTACTGTGCCTTGTAGTGATCTAAAGGCTGGTGCATGGAACCACAGAGCATTGCAAAGGCATCCAGCCCTCCCAGAAATACTAAATGCTGAAGATTCTGCTGGAAGCCATAGTTGTTGGAAAGAGCATAGATTCCACAAACAGGTGGAAAGTTAGGCAAGCATAAATATTCATTTTTGCAGGAAACATTTGATTTTGTGTTTCCCCTGTAAAATGGCATGCAACTGTCCAATGAGTGATACTCAATGGCCAAAAAGGGTACTTGCCTTGAATAGGGGGATGGAAGTTGGAGCTTAGCTACAGGGGTTGGACAAAATGATGGAAACAAGTATGGTAAATTAATGAAACTGTTGGACTGCCTTTGGCATCTAGACGGCCTGAATTATCCTGGGAATTGACAAATATAAGTCTTGAATGGTGGATAATGGAATCTAAAACCACTCTTCATGCAAAAATCTGGGTCATTATCCTGCACAATGTCCTTTTGTCTCTTTTGGTCAGTTGACCATGTCAACCTCGCTTATGCTTATCAGACAACGCTTTCCCGGAAAGTGTATAAATGCCAGAAAAGCATCGTCTGACACCACAAAAAAATTGGCAACTTCAGTCACAGCAGGCACCAACAAATTATTCCTCTTTGAGGCTCAGTAAGCTTTGACAAGACTCTGTATTATTGAATACAGGGAATGTTGAAAGTGAGGCTTCCCACCTTTTAGCTAGGTGTCTCATCACACAGCGTAAGGAAAACAATGTTACATTACTTCGGCTTTCAACGTAAAACATGTCCTCATTTTACACCTAGAAATCATATAGTGTTTCCAATTTTTTGTCCAAGCCCTGTATTTTTGCTATACTGGAACAATCATTGTAAGGTACTTACACACATACAGAAAGCCTGGTTGTTACATTGTTCTCACTGCCAACAATTAGATTTAAAGCAGAATTTTAAAGGCAACTGGTGATACAGAGTGCAGAGATATGCTTTGCACTGATCTAAATGAACAATTAGTCTCCTAAGAGCAAATGTTTCAAAGCACAACAGGATGCACTAGTAATGCATCATACTGACAATTTTTCAGAGGGTGCTGGGACAAGTATAAATGTAACTTTTTTTTTTTTGTACTTTAACATTTTCGCTATATATTTTGGCTTTGTAAAAACAGATGAAAAATGAGAATTTAAGATTTCCCTTTAGCAGTTTTCTTTATAATTGTTTTTTCTTACTTAGGCTTAATGAGCATATGAACTCAGATTTTTTTTCCTTAGAATATGCCATACACTGTATATTTCAGCATTGTGAAAACAGATGAAAAATAAGAATTTAGGATCTCGCTTCAGCAATTTTCTTTATAACTGTATTTTTTTAAAGGGTACATTCACATTTTTTCTCCTCAGTAAAACTTTTTGGAGAATCAATTTGATATCATTAACATATATCCATGTAAAACTTCAGGAAGTAATGCTCCCATAGAAAATATATTTGTTTTAGTATTTATTTAAAATTGAAATGGCCTGTTTAGTTCTGGACCCATTTATTTAAAATTTGCTGTATGAATGTGATGAACGTTTGCACAGTCACAACAAAAAATTGCTGTACATTGTTTAATATGATTATTTCCTATGGTCAACAGCTCCATTTAGTGGCCATAATACAGTATTTTCCTGATTTAAGTATATAAGAAAAATACATCATTATGGCAACTAGATGGTACTTATGATTATAGGAAAAATCCTTAGGTAAAATATGCAGATTTTTTGGTTGAAACTTTGCAACTGTTTGTCATGTACGTGCAGGAATGTTTTAAAAAAAATAGACCCCCCAGGTGTCTTTTTTACCAATATATGGTACTTATAAATCATATAAATAGTGCAGTGCAACTGGCAACAATTTAACAAAATCACGAGTGAATAAATGTTGCTAAAATTGAAACAATAGTGTATCAAAACCAGTAATTGCTAATAAAGATAAACAGTGAACGTAAGTCCAAGAAAAGACACAATACAGCTTCAAATTAAAGCAACAAAATACTGTAATCTTCCTCCTCTGTGTTTGAATGGGATTACATGGCAGCTTACCTTATACTTAGACCCCTGTTTCACCAGTGGGTCCAAGTAAGAAGTCCCCTAATGGGATAAAAATTCAGGTGTGCAATCCACTCCGCTTTTAATTCCCAACACTTCCTTTCAATGCT
Organism: Pelophylax lessonae; assembly: GCF_965119305.1. NCBI lineage: Eukaryota > Metazoa > Chordata > Amphibia > Anura > Ranidae > Pelophylax > Pelophylax lessonae. The sequence continues at coordinate 297,373,168 of NC_138771.1, forward strand.
GTATGTTTACAATCCGTGGTATATGCAAAAAAAAAGAAAAAATCTAGTGCTCTCTGTAATCACTTTATTGCCAGATAAAAACAGGGTTAAAACACTCACATGAAAGGCACTCAGCCGTGCCGGAATATCAGACAAATAGATTAATCCCCAACATGCTTCAACAAGGGTGGCGGTGACCATGATATAACATACGAGCGTCTGGCTTCTGGTCCCAGACATGTGTCATTCTGGTTATGGACTTCATCAGTGGGTGGAGCCTCACCCTACATCCGTCACCTAAATAAGTTAACCTCATTCTGTCTAGTCAATCATCGCCGCTGTCAGTAATGGGAGGAGTTGCAAACCAGACCTCGTCACCCGTGTATCGTGAGAACACATACACATGGGGACACCACTCTTTCCCACAGCAGCCAAAAAAACATAATCAAAAATATTGCCTAAACTCACAGTGTTACTTAAAAATCCTCACGGCCATATCCACCGAATTGTGAGAAGCAACATGGGTTACATTATGGTGATAATAAATAATAATAAAACATTTCAACAAAAAAAAACATATTTATTAAAACCGATAGAATCAATTAAAAATCAGCCTAATGCTTAAATTGAATTGCTAATAATACCACCCTTCCCCCACTGGCAATAAAGTGTTTACAGAGAGCACTAGATTTTTTCCATTTATTTGCATATTTTGTGGATTGTAAGCATACAGAATTGAAAGGAGGTGTTGGAGATTAAAAGCAGAGTGGAACGCACACCTGAATTTAACCCCATTAGGGGACTGGTTACTTGGACCCACTGGTGAAAAAGGGGTCTAGGTATGAGGTGAGCTGCCATCTAATCACTGGTGGTGGAACAATTCACGAGCACTGTTATTATTATTTAAACACGGAGGTGGAAGATTACAACATTTTTTCACTTTAATTTGAAGCACAATGAATTGTTGATTTATTCCCAGTCCTGTATTGTGTGTTTTCTTGGACTTACTTCCACTGTTTATCTTTATTAGCAATCATTGGTTTTGATACACTATTGTTGTATTTTTTTGATAACATTTATTCACTCATGATTTTGTTAAATTGTTGCCAGTTGCACTGCACTATTTATATGATTTATTTGAGTTGAAGTGAGTGAGAACACTTTCAACTGATAAGCAACTGTATTATATTCACTTGGATTTATAGACTGTTTGTTTTAGTTAGTTTACACTGATTAAGTTATAGTTCATTTTAATATATGGGGCTTGCCCATGTCAGTGCTTTTTTAATTTTTTAAACAGAGCTTTTTGTAAAATGGTTTTTGAAACTCCCTTGTTTAGTACTTTACAGAAAAGCACTTTAAACATTAACATATTGTGTTTACTGTTACATAAATGTTCCTAGGCATGCACATTTACTTGCCATATCATGTATACTTATTAAAAATGCAATCAGCGCAAACAGATTCTTAAATTAAAATTGCAAACTGGACACTGAAGATAAATCACTTATACCACATCTACAAAACAATACATAAACAGTGCAGTGCAATGAATTAAATAAAATAAAGTCCACAGATTGCGCCAGGAGGATACAAGTGGTCCACTAAAGTGCAGAAAAGAAAGTTGATTTGGCAAACCCTTCACCAGTGAGAAACACACTGTGTTCACCTGAGATCAATGACCTCTGTTTTACCAGCAGGTCAAACTCGCTTTCCCATAATGGCTGAATAGGGATAGCAGACTCCAACTCTTTCCACGCTTTCAGGCAAAAGACACAAACTCAAATTCCTCCTCAGATGACCTGGATCAGGTCACCCTAAATTTGACCGGTCTCCCATGGTGTATAAATAAATATAAAAGCATATCTAAGTGCTCTCTGTTTGAAAATTACATTTATTAAAAAACATATATAGACTAGCACTCACATAAGTAAAATGATACAGGCATGTAGTAATCCCATTCCCGATATGGTGATCCAATCAGATAACCAGGCACAGTAGACAGTAGGGATTGACCGATTATCGGCAACACCGATATATCAGGGGCCAATATGCACTTTCTCCGATATATCGGAATCGGCCCCTGAGGTTACCGATATTACCAATATTTAGGGAAAGTGCATGTACCGGGGTGATGCCTGCAGCTAGAGACATCACCTCGGTACCAGTGTCAATAGCCGACGGTCGGCTGAGAAGCCTCTCGCCTGTCATTATAAGGAGCCGGAGGGGACGTCCCCCCCTCCTGCCGCCTTCCGCGGCTCGCCCGGGTCTCCCATCCCACCGGGAGACCCGGGCATCCTACCTCCACCGCCGCCGAAGAGAAGACCGGATCTCCATGTAAAAAACCCGGAAGTGATGTCATGACATCACTTCCGGGTACTCGGCACCAAATTAAAAAAACTGACAGCATTCAAAACAGCCATACTTGGCGTATGGAATGCTTTTCATTGCTGAGGAGGGGTTTGGGATCTTTTAGACCCCCAGATCCCTCCACAAGGAGTACCTTTAGAAAAAAAAAAAAACATTTGTTTACATGTCCGAAAATATCGGCCGGTACCGATATCCGATGACCAAAATATCAGTATCGGCATCGGCATTAAAAAAAGCGATGTCGGTCGATCACTAGTAGACAGTACTCACAGCCAAAACCCTAGTATCTTGTATATTAGAAAAAATCCTGTAGTTGGTTTAAACACTTACAATCATTTTCTTGCAATGTAAACAATATAGCATTCAACTTCAAATTTACATGGTGTTGATCTTTGGATAACACCCATAAAAATTACCACATTTCTGTGTGCTTTCAGTTTGTACCTGCATTTGAACTTCAGAACAATAATTTATGTGACAATTATAATGACAACCCCCAATAAATATGTGTAGCCAGGTGCTTGGAGAGTGAGAGAAATACTGGCTGCAGCTGCTTTTTGTAGTGCTGAACTGGTTAAAAGCTATATCAGTTGTTGAGCAGGAAGAGTTAATAAGACTGAGTCAGGCAGCACTGCATTGTGGGAACTGTAGTCCAGAGGAGAAAGACTCTACTGTAATCAAGAGCTTTTGAACTGCATTTGCTAGAGGGAGGTTGCCAGGGGAATGGGGGAAAGCTGCATTTTCTCAAGCTGTACAGGACACAGCTTTCTCTTGCCATGAAGAAACCCGGAGAGTCCTCATCGCTGTCCCATGTGCACCGCCACAGCTGCATGATGGCGTCCTGGGCAGGATCCAGAAGTGTTTGGTCTAGATGTCCTGACAGCCAGAGTCACCTGGGTGCAAAGCAGAGAGTGGACTAATCACTGTGTGTTACCTGATGGCGAGCTGCAATTCCACTTGGACTGATAGGCTGCTGCTGTGGGGGTTTACTATCTATTGCTAGTGAGGTTATGGCCTTTAGGAACTAATTATACAGCCATTTAGTAGCCTTATTGCTGCCTGCAGGCTCAACTTGGACTATTTTCATGTGTACCAAGAGTACAATTGGGCCCCAATGCTTGTCAGCTGAAGAGTTAAGACTAAAGACTATCCCTGTACAAGCTGTTACACAGAGACCTTGTCACATACCAGATAGGAAACTGATATTACGAGGTGGCCTTTCTTGTATCTCCAGCCCAGGCCCCATTGAGAGTGGAGCAGATGGTGCCAAGGTTCAGGAGGAAAAAGAGTCCCTATAAGTGTTAATTGCAGAGCTTTTGGCAGGATTTGTAGACTCAGTGAGTCAGGCAGAACATCAGTTCAGGAGCTGCGATGATGCCCGATAGATCAGCTAAGGTTAAAGGGGCACTTCACCAGGCTTGCAGGTTCAGGATGTGTGGCTTGCTGGAGCTCCCTGCAGGCTTGAGACAGGAACACACTGTGTCCACTGGAGCTGGGATAAGAGCAAGCCAGCGCAGGCACTCAGAGGTAACGTGAAGCCAAACAGGAGGCAGAAGCATAGTCAGAGGGATAGCCGGAGTCAGCAATTAGCGGGCAGGGAGGTACCAAGGCATTCGACAGGAGAAAGGTCAGGGGTAAGTCGAAGTCAGAAACCGAGGATCAAAAGCATAAACAGAATCCAAGGTCACGTCAATGGCAGGCCAGGTCAGCTACAGATATCAAGCAGGAGTCAAGCAGGGCACAAGGAAACAGCTGCAGACCAGTCAACACTGAGCAGGAGTCAGAGCATCCTTTAAATAGGTCTTCTGGCGCCAATGGAGACTATGCACATGCTCCCGCGAATGTGCGCATTCTTGCGGGCATACGCACGTGTGTTGGCATCCCTCTGAATATTTGTTTGCCTATGCACAATTCTATGGGCAGTAGTATGCGCGCAGGCTCCCAATGTGTCACAGCACTTTTCTGACAGACCTTCACCTATCGCTTATGCTAAGAGGTACCTCTAAGGGGACATTGCACCATATCCTGGCTATTCAACTAGAGTGCACTCTAGACTAGTTATAGGAGGAAGTCGAGCGTCTGATTGACGGATGACGTAACGCGTATAGGGGGGCGGAGCCTTCACCGGCAACCTGGAAGCTTACAGCTAGTTTGCTGCTCTATAATTGCGGTTTCCATGAACTCAGTATAGGCATCAGTAGTGCCTATACATGTGAGTTTTTTACCATTTTTTGTCCTGAATAAAAACCCCTGTTCATACTGAGAGCATTAGATCCTGTGCCTTTTATTTTTTATGTGATATCCATGATGAGATCCGTGTCCCTATGTTTGGCTATCTTCGGGCAGCAGTGTGTCTACTGAGAGGCTGTAAGAGAGCCTGCTAATCCCTGCTGGTGATTATTTGCTTATTTTGACCTTGTGGTGAAACACAGGTCAAAACTTCAGGTGAGAGGCTAATTATCTTAGGTGTTGGTGGTGGAAGACACACAGATTCACTTGTAAAACACTGGCTGGATTATCGTCATCAAGCTAATTTTGCACCAATTCTAGCACAAGACCACTGGACTATTTGGATCGATCAATTATTTATATATTATATGAATTTGATTCATTACAAGCACTTTATTTCTATTATAGCACCTTAATATTGCACAGTTATTTGTACGATGGCACTTTAATACTGCACAGATTTATGTATTATAGCACCTTAATATTGCATAGATATATGTTCTTTTTTTATACATATTATCACTGAATGCACCTTATTAGCGCTGTACGGTTGTTTTGAGTTATAGTATTATCACCCCTGATCCTCCTCTTCTTGGGTCCCCCACCAAAGCTCCTGGATCCCTCCCTCCTGCCAAGTTCTCCCACAGCAAGCAGCTTGCTATAGGGGCATCCAAGCAGGCTCACTCCCGAGCCACTGGTCTGTGTGTCCATTCACACACACAGAGCATTGGCTCAGCCCCACCCCCCTCTCCTCATTGGCTCACCGGCTGTGATTGACAGCAGCGGGAGCCAATGGTTTTCACTGCTGTCTCAGTCAATTAGGATGGAGATTCCCTGGAGAGCCAAAGCTCTCATGCACATCACTGGATGCAGATCGAGGCTTAGGTAAGTATTGGAGATGCTGGGGGGACTGTTGCACACAGAAGGTTTTTTACCTTCATGCATACGATGCATGAAGGTAAAAAACATTAAGCCTTTAGAGCCACTTTAAAGGCATCTATGCGCAAGACTTTATAAGTGCTTGCAGTAACTTTCATTCAACCAGGTGTGTCAGAGGGGTTGAGGTTGTTCTTGGAGACGAGGCGCAGAACAGAGAACCGCCTCCTGCCAGGGTTAACACTATATAAATATATATATATATATATATATATATATATATATATATATATATATATATATATATACACACAGTATATATATATATATATATATATATTTATTGTGGCAGGTCAAGCCCATGCCACTGCTTAAAATGGTGGTCTAGGCCAGATTTTCTAGAAAACAGGCACACTAATGGCTTGGGTGCGTGCTGGGTTTATGTTGGAGCCAGAATTGAATGAGTGGCCCTGACAGGGATATTTCATATTCCTTATTAAGGTTGGCCTCACAAATATCTAAGAAAGCCTCTAATATCCTGGATATTCTGGTTACCTTGAATGACTTATCCTGTTGGAATGTGAACTGCCAGCCCCTCTCCTTGGGGAATTTACCGTTTTCTTTAGAAGGTCATTTTGCTCTGAAGGTGGGCTTGATCATTTACTACATACAAGACCTATATACCCTAGCTAGAACTTGTAGGGTTAGTCTCACCCAGAAGGGCCATGAAGCAAGTGTCTGGTCCTAATTACCTGTGCCATGTTGAGTAACAGCAAATGGGACACCATGGTGGGAAACAGCATCTTTAGTTAGGTATTCTTGTCATATTTTCTTTATCTGTATTTATCACTACTTTTAATAGATAATATACTTTCAAATATTTGTGTGATCACTCTTTTAACATACCAAACACAAACCCAAAAACGTTACAAAACAGGCCCCACCCTCCTGACAAAGGCAGTGTGTGAAGGAAGCTGTGGGGGCACATTGCCCTGTACTGTCCAGGTCAGGAGGACAGACAAAGGCCTGAGTCTGTGAGGATGTAGGAGCTGGGAGCTGCAGGAGAAACAGTCAAGCTGACAAAGGTACAGTGTTTTGTGCATGAGCAATGGAACTGTGTTTGATGGTCTGGAAGACTAACACAGGAGGCCTGAATAATGAAGCTGCAAAGAGAGAGAGCCACGAGGATGAATATTGTTGCATCCTGAGGCTTTGTGCGTTAAGGAGAGCAGTGAGCTGAGAGACTTCTGATAGTGAGGTGGTGTTGACTTTTTCTCTGTGAAAAGAAAACAAATAGACTATTGGTCTTCTGCTGTATGACCAGCAGTGTCTGCCCAGCAGTAGGTTGGGATAGACACCATAGGTAGGTTCCTGTGTTGTGAAGGTAGACGCCCCAAGAGGCCAGGGTTTATTTTATGTTTGTTTGACTTATGCTGTTTGGGTGCTTGTACTTGTTTCCAGCAAATTGGAAGAATAAACCATAGACCGTTGTTTTCAACCACTCCTCGGCTGTCTCTCTGTGTAACGAACCCACCCAAGGGGTCACCCACACCCGCTACCGAGCCAACCCCTTACACTATATATGGCAAACTTTAGTCTTAGGATTTTACAGACAATCAAGCCTCACCCCTTTTTGTCTTATGTAAAGTAAGTCAACTGTTTAAAATTCATTATCCCCTTGTGAATTTAATTAAGCCAGTTTTCCATTGTTCCCACTATGTCACATTTTTGCCACTTATTAGCAATTCTAGTTTATTAATTTTATTTGAAAGACTTTGCTTGCATGCTTTTTTTATATTTTTACTGTTACATTGTATTTATTAGTAGCATAATAATTTATTAGTTGTAGTTTATTATAAGCATATGTGATTTTAATCACTCTTTACCGTTCATGTTGATTGTGTTTTTTTTAATTAACATATTATGCAATGTTTTTACCAAATAATCATGACCTTCAAAAAGATAGTGCCAAAAAATGTGCAACCCGCACAAAGTCCAATAGTTCAACAGATGTCACATAGGCAAAAAAGAAGATATCATGAACAGTCCATAATCCTTCAATATATCTCCTGGGATGACTACGTAAAGAAACGTGTTTCTCAAGGGGATCACCACCACCACCGTGCTCCGAAGGGGGGGAGGAGAAATGCCCACTCACCAGATGCTGTGGCCCAACCCACTTTCGTGTTTGAGCGTTAAGGCTTATAATGATGGTCACTGGTCCAGAGTGTCCACACCGGGAATAACACCAGCACAGTCAACAAAAGCTCAGCAGCATATGGAGAGAAAAAGCATAATCCCAATAGCGTGATACCGTTTTAAAAGGCTTTATTAAATAAAACAAAAGGTAACACACTCACATTTCTTAAATATCATCAAACGCATAATACAGTCACCATTAGGAGAGGGATGCCCTTCGGGAGATGATGTCCAGACTCCACGCTGTGGACGCAGCGCCTTCCGGGTATTCCAACCTCCTCATAAGAAATCTGGTTACACCGCCTGGTCACGCCCCGACGCGTTTCGTGATTTCCACTTCTTCCCCGGGAGCGTGACCGCGGCGGCTTGGCGGTAACCTTTAATACCCATGCCCATCACCCAACAGGGCGGGGCCGGGATTGTCAGCATCGGCCATTGGTGGTTGCTCCGGTGTGTTAGCCAATAGAAAACTGGGTTTGCACCATAACTTCCTCTCGTTCAGCTAAACTCTATGGTAAAAGAGCTAAACTCTATGGTAAAAGAACTAAACTCTATGGTAAAAGAGCCCTACAACCCGGAAGTAGGGCGGGACCGAAGTTCACACCATCGGCCCTTAGTGATTGCTTCTGATATGCTGGCCAATAGCATGCTAGAATCAGCCGTCCATCTCGCCGTTGTCCTTTGTGATAGGACGGCCTGCAACCCGGAAGTGAACCTCGCTAGACGTTCACTTCCCACTGTATAGCGAGCAAACAAACACAACATCCGCTTACCCACCAATGGACCGATGTTCCACATACAGAGTACAGAGTGTGTAAACATACTAAAAACACCGCTGTAATTCTAATATCTTCCATTGGTGGTAGCGGTCATGCTCTAGCCAATAATGGTTCAGAAACCTGAGCCAATCAGCTAGCGTTCTCTCTATTTGACCTATGATCCGGAACAAAAACAGAGAGTCCCGGCCGGATGTGTAGACTCCGCCCACCGGGATAAGTCATACATGACCAGGAAGTTTAAATTGTTTATACAGTGCACTAGAGCGCAACAACGCCACCTACCAATGGATCGATGTTACAACAAAGGAATGGTGTAGTAATCTATATGGAAAAACTTAATCCATATATCAAAACAATATATGATAACATATATCAAGAAATACAGTAAACAAACAAAATCATGTTACCACAGAACATTTCTGTGGTAACATGATTTTGTTTGTTTACTGTATTTCTTGATATATGTTATTATATATTGTTTTGATATATGGATTAAGTTTTTCCATATAGATTACTACACCATTCCTTTGTTGTAACATCGATCCATTGGTAGGTGGCGTTGTTGCGCTCTAGTGCACTGTATAAACAATTTAAACTTCCTGGTCATGTATGACTTATCCCGGTGGGCGGAGTCTACACATCCGGCCGGGACTCTCTGTTGTTGGTCCGGATCATAGGTCAAATTGAGAGAACGCTAGCTGATTGGCTCAGGTTTCTGAACCATTATTGGCTAGAGCATGACCGCTACCACCAATGGAAGATAATAGAATTACAGCGGTGTTTTTAGTATGTTTACACACTCTGTACTCTGTATGTGGAACATCGGTCCATTGGTGGGTAAGCGGATGTTGTGTTTGTTTGCTCGCTATACAGTGGGAAGTGAACGTCTAGCGAGGTTCACTTCCGGGTTGCAGGCCGTCCTATCACAAAGGACAACGGCGAGATGGACGGCTGATTCTAGCATGCTATTGGCCAGCATATCAGAAGCAATCACTAAGGGCCGATGGTGTGAACTTCGGTCCCGCCCTACTTCCGGGTTGTAGGGCTCTTTTACCATAGAGTTTAGTTCTTTTACCATAGAGTTTAGCTCTTTTACCATAGAGTTTAGCTGAACGAGAGGAAGTTATGGTGCAAACCCAGTTTTCTATTGGCTAACACACCGGAGCAACCACCAATGGCCGATGCTGACAATCCCGGCCCCGCCCTGTTGGGTGATGGGCATGGGTATTAAAGGTTACCGCCAAGCCGCCGCGGTCACGCTCCCGGGGAAGAAGTGGAAATCACGAAACGCGTCGGGGCGTGACCAGGCGGTGTAACCAGATTTCTTATGAGGAGGTTGGAATACCCGGAAGGCGCTGCGTCCACGGCGTGGAGTCTGGACATCATCTCCCGAAGGGCATCCCTCTCCTAATGGTGACTGTATTATGCGTTTGATGATATTTAAGAAATGTGAGTGTGTTACCTTTTGTTTTATTTAATAAAGCCTTTTAAAACGGTATCACGCTATTGGGATTATGCTTTTTCTCTCCATATGCTGCTGAGCTTTTGTTGACTGTGCTGGTGTTATTCCCGGTGTGGACACTCTGGACCAGTGACCATCATTATAAGCCTTAACGCTCAAACACGAAAGTGGGTTGGGCCACAGCATCTGGTGAGTGGGCATTTCTCCTCCCCCCCTTCGGAGCACGGTGGTGGTGGTGATCCCCTTGAGAAACACGTTTCTTTACGTAGTCATCCCAGGAGATATATTGAAGGATTATGGACTGTTCATGATATCTTCTTTTTTGCCTATGTGACATCTGTTGAACTATTGGACTTTGTGCGGGTTGCACATTTTTTGGCACTATCTTTTTGATGAGTTTGCGCTACTATATATATGTAGGGATATTTTGTAATGTCTATCTAATATATATATCTATTCCATATTTTCTTAGTTAAGTAGCTGCATAGCCATTACTTTTATAGGTGAGTGGTCCTCGTTTTGAGCGCTTGGGATAGCTTATTTTATTTCATTTTTGTCTTCGGCGGGTATTTAAGCTGTCATATTATATATTTCTTTCACCTACCGAGCTGCTATGGATGCTATCAAATTTTTGGGATCAAGGCAGGTTGATCTCAAGAATATTTTTAGCTCCAATCAGGTGACCACACCTGATGAGGATATCACTGCCACTCTAAAGATTTTGGCCTTCATTTTGGAAAAGCAAGTGAGAACCTGGTGGGATATCAACACCATTGAGATCTACCTATCTGAAGGACTCATTAGTAGGGATCTCAGATGGGATATAGCACCCCAGGATGGCCTGACAGATGATGAGTCCACGAATGAGTGGTACTCATTTTTCCATAGAGCAGGTATAGAACTACAGTCTCTTATACTTAAAAGGAAGAAACGTAAGATAGAATTAATCAACGACAAGATTAAGGAACTACAGAGAAAGATAGAAAATATTCAGGAAACTACGGCAATCAAAGATTTTAATGAGAAAACTAAAGCTAAATTGGACAAAATTGACAAGGAGACACAATTAAAGAAAGTTAAAAAATTCAACAGGGATCTTAAAGATTTCTAAAACAAATCAGGTTTATTGCTGGCAGGCTGAACCATCCTTATATGGAACAGTTCCGCCGGTTCCCATAGTCCCCGAAGTGGAAACATCCGGAGCTCCATCGGGAACAATGGGACAGGGTGATGAACCTAGGACACCGAATGTGGTAAATAGGTTTCATACCAGACCCCAAACTCCGTTCGATACACCTCAGTGGACGGGACCCCCCAGGAGGGGACATCAGAAACAACGTGGTAAATCTCGTGGAAACCAAAGGGGAAATACAAGAGGTTACCCCCAGCCTAATTATGCGAATACCCACAATTATTACCAACCATTAGTGGGACAGGATGTAACTGGAAATGGTACCCCACGCCGGCAACCTTTTTTAGGGAGAGGCAGGGGCAGGGGGAGGGGGAGGAGTCGTACCCAACCCCAGGGCCATCAAGGGGAATATCGGGGAAACGCACACCCCAACCCAAACCAGCATCCAAACAACAACGAGGAGTCAGAGCGGGACGGCGAATACAACGCCAGAAAAAGAAGGAGGGAATGAGAGGACAAGGCATTTACAATATCAGCTCTGTCACTCTGACAGATAAAGAACTCCATATACTGGACCAGGGCCTGAAATGTGCCCCGAAACGGACCCTTAATAAATTTAGTACTTATATTGACACACATAAGTACATACGCAAGCTTAATATTAAAAAAATATCTTATTAGTAACCCCATTAACTCTGTGAGTAATACTCATTCCAGTTTGGCGGTGAATAGTGGTCTGAAAAATAAGTCCACGTGGAATCCCCCGGTTAGAAATAACCAGGCTGTTGAGGTATTTAAAAATCTAGTTCTGAAAGACCTCCAGAACCTTCCATTGGATCATGCTGTAAAGAATAACAGTAGACATATTCAGGAGGGTTTGGAATCCCTTGAACAGAGGATAGACATTATCATCCGACCCGCTGATAAGGGTGGGGGAGTGGTGATAATGGACCCAGAGTTTTACCACCAACAATTACAGGATTTGTTGGCAGATGAAACTACGTATGCATTGTTGTCAAAGGATCCAACCAGTGACTTCGAAACTGACCTTAGAGTTTTGGTAGACCAGGGGTACAAAAATCATGTGCTAACGAAAAAAGAGAAACAATATCTGGTCCCGAGTGCGTGCAGAATACCGATAGTTTACACGCTGCCTAAGGTCCATAAAGACCCGAAGTGTCCCCCGCCCCGCCCGATAGTGAACGGGATTGGGTCGGTGTGTGCTAGGTTGGGTCAATATTTAGACACCTTTCTCCAACCTAGTGTTGTAACTACAAGGGCATACCTTAAAGACACTAAGGACCTGCTGATGTCGTTGGATGATGTGGTCTTGGGGGATGACTCGTCCGCCTTCTTAGTGACGGCGGACGTGTCATCCCTCTACACCATCATCCAACATGATGATGCTCTATTGGCCCTAAACTGGGCCCTGAGTAAAAGGGATGATTTACCACACAACCAGAAATTGTTTATCCGGAATGCCCTGGATTTTTGTCTAGGGCATAACTATTTCTGGTATGGTCAGTCCTTCTACAGCCAGAAGAAAGGTGTGGCAATGGGAGCGAAATTTGCTCCCAGTCTTGCCAACCTTTTTATGGCAGAGTGGGAGGACAAACATGTATTTTGTAGGGAGAGATCAGAACTCCTCTTTTATCGTCGATATATAGACGATATCGTCTTTGTATGGAACGATACAGAGTCCTCACTGTTGAACTTTATGAGCTATTTAAATGCAAATACAAATAACATCAAACTTGAGTTCAACTGGAGTCAAACGGAAATCCACTTCTTGGACGTAAATATCAAGAAAGTCTTGGGCAAACTAACTACATCCGTCTTCTTCAAGTCTACAGACAGAAACAGTTATCTGTCCATTCAAAGTGAACATCACCCGAACTGGCTGCGAAATATTCCTCGTGGTCAGTTCATGCGAGTACGACGGAACTGTACATTTGAAGAAGACTATGTTGCCCAAGCGAATGTCCTGAAGGAGAGGTTTATCCAGAAGGGATATGATGAACAATCTCTTGAGAAAGAGATTGATAATATTCTCGATATCCCCCGAGCTGTTTGTTTACAGAATGTGACTAGACCCATGAATGGATCTGATGATAAGCAATGGAGTTTCTTGTCTGACTACTGTGAAGACCATAAAAAAGTAGAAGCTATCTTCAGAACCCATTGGAACATCTTACAGATGGATACCGTATTGGGACCGGTGTTGCCTGATGCTCCATCCTTCATCTACCGTAGGGCCCCAAGTTTTGGGGACAGAGTGGTGAAGAAAATCCTCAATCCCCCGGACACATCTTTTTTTCCGGGTAGACGGGGATTTCATAAATGTGGGAGATGCAAGTCATGTTCTTTTACTCCTCAAAATCAGAGAAGACGTGTGTCCTTCCATGTTGCAGCAATTGATAAGGACTTCGACATTAAGCATTTCATCACGTGCGATACCACGCATGTGGTGTATGCTTTAATGTGTCCCTGCAAAATCATTTATATAGGAAGAACTAAACGTACTTTGACAATCAGAGTTGGGGAGCACATCAGCAATATCATAAAGGGTAAACAAGAGCACAGTGTCCCAGCCCATTTCCGCTCGCATCACCAACGGGACCCCAGTTGTCTACAATTCTGGGGTATCGAGCGGGTGACACCCCCGTGGAGGGGTGCAAATTGGGTCAGGGAATTGTCTAAGTGCGAAACGAAATGGATATTCCAGACCCAATCTTTAAGCCCTGTAGGATTAAATATAGAGTTGGATTTAAATTGTTTTATTAGTGATTATTGATTTTAATTTTTAATTTCCAATTCTATATCTTTATTTTATTTTATCTTTGGATATAGTGCGTTGGTAGGATTATGATCCTCCTGAGTGTCTGCGCACATAAATTTGTCCCCATATTTGTGACCTATACTGGTTGGGTATGGGTCTAAGGTTTTATTATATTAATATTTTATTATATTAATATTTTATTATGTATATTTATATGTATATTTATTTACTTATTTTATTATTGCACATTAGTTTCCGATATATTCATGTTCTTTTTCTGTGGTAACATGATTTTGTTTGTTTACTGTATTTCTTGATATATGTTATTATATATTGTTTTGATATATGGATTAAGTTTTTCCATATAGATTACTACACCATTCCTTTGTTGTAACATCGATCCATTGGTAGGTGGCGTTGTTGCGCTCTAGTGCACTGTATAAACAATTTAAACTTCCTGGTCATGTATGACTTATCCCGGTGGGCGGAGTCTACACATCCGGCCGGGACTCTCTGTTTTTGTTCCAGATCATAGGTCAAATAGAGAGAACGCTAGCTGATTGGCTCAGGTTTCTGAACCATTATTGGCTAGAGCATGACCGCTACCACCAATGGAAGATAATAGAATTACAGCGGTGTTTTTAGTATGTTTACACACTCTGTACTCTGTATGTGGAACATCGGTCCATTGGTGGGTAAGCGGATGTTGTGTTTGTTTGCTCGCTATACAGTGGGAAGTGAACGTCTAGCGAGGTTCACTTCCGGGTTGCAGGCCGTCCTATCACAAAGGACAACGGCGAGATGGACGGCTGATTCTAGCATGCTATTGGCCAGCATATCAGAAGCAATCACTAAGGGCCGATGGTGTGAACTTCGGTCCCGCCCTACTTCCGGGTTGTAGGGCTCTTTTACCATAGAGTTTAGCTCTTTTACCATAGAGTTTAGCTCTTTTACCATAGAGTTTAGCTGAACGAGAGGAAGTTATGGTGCAAACCCAGTTTTCTATTGGCTAACACACCGGAGCAACCACCAATGGCCGATGCTGACAATCCCGGCCCCGCCATGTTGGGTGATGGGCATGGGTATTAAAGGTTACCGCCAAGCCGCCGCGGTCACGCTCCCGGGGAAGAAGTGGAAATCACGAAACGCGTCGGGGCGTGACCAGGCGGTGTAACCAGATTTCTTATGAGGAGGTTGGAATACCCGGAAGGCGCTGCGTCCACGGCGTGGAGTCTGGACATCATCTCCCGAAGGGCATCCCTCTCCTAATGGTGACTGTATTATGCGTTTGATGATATTTAAGAAATGTGAGTGTGTTACCTTTTGTTTTATTTAATAAAGCCTTTTAAAACGGTATCACGCTATTGGGATTATGCTTTTTCTCTCCATATGCTGCTGAGCTTTTGTTGACTGTGCTGGTGTTATTCCCGGTGTGGACACTCTGGAACAGTGACCATCATTATAAGCCTTAACGCTCAAACACGAAAGTGGGTTGGGCCACAGCATCTGGTGAGTGGGCATTTCTCCTCCCCCCCTTCGGAGCACGGTGGTGGTGGTGATCCCCTTGAGAAACACGTTTCTTTACGTAGTCATCCCAGGAGATATATTGAAGGATTATGGACTGTTCATGATATCTTCTTTTTTGCCTATGTGACATCTGTTGAACTATTGGACTTTGTGCGGGTTGCACATTTTTTGTCACTATCTTTTTGATGAGTTTGCGCTACTATATATATGTAGGGATATTTTGTAATGTCTATCTAATATATATATCTATTCCATATTTTCTTAGTTAAGTAGCTGCATAGCCATTACTTTTATAGGTGAGTGGTCCTCGTTTTGAGCGCTTGGGATAGCTTATTTTATTTCATTTTTGTCTTCGGCGGGTATTTAAGCTGTCATATTATATAATCATGACCTTCAATTTAGTCCACCTTTTTTTTTGTTTTCTAAATTATGTTAATAATTTGATACTTTTACCTTTTATTTGTGTGCAAAGCTATACTGATTGCTGCATTATGCTTTTCATTTGAGTGTGTATCCTTTTTTTCACCCTAAAAGCCACAATGTCAGCCACATTCTTGTACAGTGGATGTAAAAAGTCTACACACCCCTGTTAAAATGTCAGGTTTCTGTGATGTAAAAAAATGAGAAAAAGAAATGAGAAAAAAAATCATTTCAGAACCTTTTCCACCTTTAATTTGACCAATAAACTGTACAGTTGAACAACAATCTGAATATTGTTGCCAATGGTTGCCAAACCAATCTATTAACCTTCTACGATGAGGTGAGCTGCCACCTAGATAAAGGTAAGCCTGTGGATGTGGTGTATCTGGACTTTGCAAAGGCCTTTGACACCGTTCCCCACAAACGCTTACTGTACAAACTAAGGAAGGTAGGTATGGGCCATAGGGTGAGTACCTGGATAGAGAACTGGCTCCAGGGGAGAGTCCAGAGGGTGGTGATTAATGGGGAGTACTCGGATTGGGCGGGTGTGGAAAGTGGGGTCCCCCAGGGTTCTGTCCTGGGACCAATCCTGTTTAATTTATTCATAAATGATCTAGAGGAGGGGATATCTAGTACAATCTCAGTATTTGCGCATGATACTAAACTAAGCATGTCAATATCTTCTATGCAGGATGTGGAAACCTTACAAGCGGACCTGAACAAAATAACGGGGTGGGCAACTACATGGCAGATGAGGTTTAATGTTGAAAAATGTAAAGTAATGCACTTGGGGGCCAGAAACCAGAAAGCAAGCTACTCACTAGGGGTGAGTAGTTCTGGGCACCGGTCCTCAGGAAGGATGAGCTGGAATTGGAAAAGAGTCCAGAGAAGGGCAACAAAAATAATTAGGCGAATGGAGGACATCAGCTATGAGGAAAGACTACAAGCACTGAACTTATTTTCTCTGGAGAAGAGACGATTGAGGGGGGATATGATATCAATGTACAAATACTGTACTGGCGACCCTAGCATAAGGAACAAACTATTCAGAGAGAGGAGATACAATAAGACACGTGGCCATTCACTAAAACTAGAGGAAAGGCGGTTTAACCTTAAAATGCGTAAGGGGTTTTTCACTGTAAGAGTGGTAAGGATGTGGAATTCTCTTCCACAAGCAGTCGTATCAGCTGGGAGCATTGATAGTTTCAAAAAACTATTAGATGGGCACCTTGGAGACCACAACATACAGGGGTATACAATGTACGGTTAAAAGCAAACACACACACATCATAGGTTGAACTGGATGGACTGATGTCTTTTTTCAACCTCACTAACTATGTAACTATGTAACTATATATTTTAGGTGGAGAGAAGTAAAAATAAAAAAATAAAATAATATGGTTGCATAAGTGTGCACACCCTTAAACTAATATTTTGTTAAGGCACCTTTTGATTTTATTACAATCTTTTTTTGGTATGAGTCTATCAGCATGGCACATCTTAAACTGACAATATTTTCCAACTCTACTTTGCAAAAACACTCCAAGTTTGTCAGATTGCAAGGGCATCTCCTGTGCACAGCCCTCTTCAGATAGCCCCACAGATTTTCAATCAGATTCAGGTCTGGGCTCTGGCTGGGCTATTCCAAGACTTTAATCTTCTTCTGATGACGCCATTTCTTTGTTGATTTGGATGTTGGCTTTGGGTTGTTGTCATGCTGAAAGATAAAGTTCCTCTTCATGTGCAGTTTTCTAGCATTTTAACAGGGGTGTGTAGAATTTTTATATCCACTATATATCACTGACAGCCACAATGCAGACAACTGCTGCTGCACCCTTTTTCAATATACAGGTGCATCTCATAAAATTAGAATACCATCAAAAAGTTAATTTATTTGAGTAATTCTATTCAAAAAGTGAAACTCATATATTTTATATAGATGTGTTACACACAGAGCAATACATTTCAAGCATTTCTTTCTTTTAATTTTGATGCCTATGGCTTACAGCAAGTGAAAACCCAAAATTCGGTATCTCAGAAAACTAGAATAAGATCAATTAAAAAAAGGGATTTTTAATACAGAAATGTTAGCTTACTTAAAAGTATGTCCATGTACAGAATAGTATACACTGAATACTTGGTCGGGGCTCCTATTGTATAAATTACTGCATCAATGCTGCGTGGCATGAAGGTGATCAGCCTGTGGCATTGCTGAGGTGTTATGCTAGCCCAGTTTGCTTTGATAGTGACCTTCTGTTCATCTGCATTGTTGGGTCTGGTGTCTCTCCTCTTCCTCTTGACAATACCCTACAGATTATTTGTGGGGTTTAGGTCAGGCGAATTTGCCGGTCAATCAAGCACAGTGATACCATGATCAATAAACCAGGTATTGGTACTTTTGACAGTGAGGACAGGTGCCAAGTTCTGCTGGAAAATGAAATCAGCATCTCCATAAAGCTGGTCAGCAGAGGGAAGCATGAAGTGCTCTAGAATTTATTGGAAGGGGGCTGCGCAGACTATGGGCTTGATAAAACATAGTGGACCAACACCAGCAGATGACATGGCACCCTAAATCATCACAGACTGTGGAAAAATGTGCATTTCATTTAAAAACCAAGGTCCTAGAGTCTGGTGGAAAAGTGGAGAGGCACAGAATCCAAGTTGCATGAGGTCCAGTGTGAGGTTTCCACAGTCAGTTATAATTTGGGGAGCCATGTCATCTGCTGGTGTTAGTCCACTGTATTTTATAGTCCAAAATCAGCACCCTCTACCAGGAAATTCTAGAGCACTTCATGCTGCAGACGAGCTAAAGGCTGCTATCAAAGCAACCTGGGCTTCCATAACACCTCAGGAGTGCCACAGGCTGATCGCCTCTATGCCACGCCACATTGATGCAGTAATTCATGCAAAGGGGCCCTGACAAATTATTGAGTGCATACTATTTTGTACATGGACATACTTTTGAGTAAGCCAACATTTCTGTATTAAAAATCTTTTTTTTTTATTGGTCTTATGTAATTTAATTTTCTTACAGCTAGGTTTTCACTAGCTGTAAGCCATAATCATCACTATTAAAGGAAAAGAAAAAAAGAAATGATTTAAATATATCACTCTGTGTCTAACGCATCTACCGGTAAATAAAATCACTTTTTTAGTATAATTACTGAAATAAATTAACTTTTTGATATTCTAATTTTATGAGATACACCTGTATATTATATATTTATCTCTGTCTAATAAATAATTAATTCTTTTATTTACAATGTTTTACACACTTTACAATATACACTTTACAATATATGGGAACATTCCAATTAAAATATATATTATTTTCAAGATGGACCATTTTACCATTTTGTTTCAGTGATAGAAGGAAAAAAAATTAAGCTATATAGATCAACAACTAAACAGGAAAAAAAAAAACAGCATGTAGGAAGCAACAGAATGTGAACAGAATGAGGACAACCCATCAATCCACCTAGAATTGTCTTGTGGGAAATATATTTTTCAGGATATTGCATTTCATGTTTGCAGTACTGCTTTCAAATCACATTGCACTTGTATGAAAATAGATGTTGTAGTTGCTTTCCTTGGAGTTTGTTAGAAAACTGGCCTGAAAGCAATCATATCAAGGCACTGCTTTCTTCACACTTACTTCACCAGTTTTAATGAAGATGTATTTGAGAGGAAGCATTCATGTGTTTCCAGCATATACTCTACAGGGTACATGAAGCCTAGCTTTGCAAGTCAAAATACATAGGTCACCTTAAAGTAATTTCCTTAAGGGTACACACTGGTCAAATTGAAAATTAAACATGAAACGTAGACAGAAGGCAAATGTTTGCGTCTACATTCGAGTGTGCTGTAGTGCTTCAGACCACCACGCTATCTGTCGTTGGTAATATTAAAACCTCTGATTTTGATGAAGGATGGCAATTACCAAAAATACATTAAATATGTTTCAAAAATATAGGAAACATGATGTACATAAAATGTCATGATTAACACTTTTCACAGCCAACAACTGGATTCAAATATTCCTTACAGTTTTTTCTGAATGCTTAAGCGCTAATCGTGATTCTTGTAGCACAATTTCTAAAACGATTAATACGCATAGCAAAACCACTCACTGAGTTTGCAAAACTAAAAGCACAAACACTGCTTTGCACTCAGTTTGCAATTTTGTAACACACACTTTGCAAAACTGTAGGCACAATTCACTGCACAACACTCTTTTTGCAGAACTGTAAACACAACTCACTGCTTACACTCAATTACCAAATTTCCAACACACTCCTAGCAAAATTATACACATGTATGGCTATCATTAACACTATTTTGCCAACTGTCTGGCACACTTTCACATGGGAAAACTATTTTAGATAATTAGTTCACTTTGCAATCAGCCTAAGCACTACAAGCAAGCCACAGGTAAGCTGTCTGTGTGGAGTACAATGGAAGGAGCAGTAAGAGTGAGAATCAGAGGAGGCCGAGGAGGCCGAGGGAGAGGACGTGGAGGTGAAGAAGTTGGAGGAAGAGGACGTGGAGTTGAAGAAGCGAGAGGGTTAGAGGAAGTTAGAGGAAGAGGACAAGGAGGAGCAAGAAGAGGACGAGGAGGGTTAGAGGAAGTTAGAGGAAGAGGACAAGGAGGAGCAAGAAGAGGAGGAGGAGGGGAAAGAAGTTTGGATCCTTGTATGTTTACATGACACTATGACAAAAGTATGACCTCAAATTGACATCTGTACACAGAGAAAGCAAAAGCCAGATGTGTTTTGTATTCATACCATCAGTGTGTAGTTGGCACATTGTGTGCTTAGTAGATGATGGCTTGTGTTTACTGTTTGGTACGAAAACACCATTTTTACGAAGGTGTGAAGAGTTAATCTAGCTGTGTTCGCTTTTGCAAGAGAACTACAATGTTTTGATAATTGGGTGAAAGGTTTTCTTATTTGTGTGTAGAATTTTGCAAAAATAGCCAATAGTTACAAAAAATGTGCTTAAGCAATCAGAAAAAACTGTAAAACCTGAATTTTGTTGGTAATAAAGGAAGGGAGTGAGAGAAAGAGAGAGAGAAGTTCTACAGCCCATTCTTCAGGTCATTCCTATTGACCCTGTGTGGTTCTCCATCCTTACAGCCAATAAAGGAATTCTGTAGAGACAGCTTACACATTCATTTTATTACATACCGTAAGTATTGTAATAAAAATACAAATCTTCTTTCATGTTGTGCTGTGGGTCTGCTGGACATCTCTTTCCACATCTTCCTGGATTCCCAGCATGCTTTGCAGACTCTCCCCTGCCGTTCACTTTTTATTTTCCTAAGGACTACTATACTGACTCCACCTTCTAAAAATCCTCCCCTTTAACCTCTGTAGTTCAGAAGGCTTTGTGAGTTCTGTGGCACAGCAGTGCCTACTAACAGGGTATAATGAATACGTATGAAGCCTGCAAGCAACAATTCCTTCTCGGGGACCCCTGTGAGTGGTCCTCAACTCCGGCCCTTGGGTCCCACTAACAGGCCAGATTTTAAGTATTACCTTGGGGAGATGCAGACTAGTATAATGCAATCACTGAGCAGCAAATGAGATCACCTTTGATGTAATTTAGTTATCTTGCAAACCAGGGCTGTTAGTGGGGCCCGAGGACCGGAGTTGAGGACCACTGCTCTATAAGGCCAAGTATTTTTTTATTCCAGGTGTTCTAAATCACTGTCTTTTGATTGGTCGAAATTGTTCACTTTTTAAATGTATGTGAACAGACAAACATTATATATATTTTTTTCAAACAGTGCCCACAGATAGAAGTAGTATACATGAATAAAAACACAAGGACAATTTGCCTTTTCAATCATTTATTGTTAAAAAATATATAAATAGATGTAATGATGTACTGTGGAAGAAGCACATACAACACTGGCCTCAGAAGTTAGCATTGTCTCATTTTGCAGAAATGTCTACTTGTAGGTATTTTGCATACCAAACAACACATAGCCATTACTAAGAGAACCCTTACCTATAAAACAAAAAATAGAACGAATACAAAATAAAAAAATGAAGAAAATAAATATACCAAAAATATACCCAACTCCTCATCACAACCTACTGTACATCTAATATGAATTGATGTCCATAAAACTTTCTAAGAACTTTTTAAGGAGAAGCTCCTTCTAAATGTAAACAATATTCTGGCTAAATAAATCACCATTTGAGATTGTTCTTATTGCAGCACAAACCGATTTGACTCACAGCAGGAGAAGGTAACACTGACAGTTTGCAAAACAGCTAATAAACACTTCCTAAGGAGAAACTTCTCCTAAATAAAAAAAAAAAAAAGGAATAATGTTTGTCTCACTTGCAACAGGGAAGGTTTTTCTTTGGCCACCTCACAGATCATCTCTTGCAGAAATCTCTGTATCACACATTGGGACTGTTGTTATCAGGTACAAAACATAACCCTCTTGATTATTCTGATCAAGACATGCAGTCGCAGCTCTTCCACAGTCGCTGTGCCTGACAAAAACAATTCCAGCATAGTCTGCAGAAGATAGTGGAAATGAAGCTCTGTCCCTCCTGTGTTGCAGATCTCTTCCTCCAGCACTGCTTCCCTCTCACACAAATTTAGCCCTCAGGTCAGGACTCACACACAGATTTCCTTCCACCCTTCATCCTTGGAAAATAGAAAGAACAGAATGCTTCTCCTTGTGCAATAAAACAACACATTATTAATCAATAAAAAAAATCCTACTTACAAAAACCTTCTTTGTCACAAGCATTTAAACGGATACAACTCCCCTGCTGATTCCTGTCTGAGGCCAGCACCTGCAAATAGACTGCCAAGTAGAGATACTCCTAAAGCCCCGTACATACGATCAGATTATCAAACTATCTGTCGTCTGTTTTTTGCGGCATGCTATTCTGATGTGGAAAATTAAGAGGTTATTTTCATACAGATTTTTCCCGTACGACAGAATTCTACTTCAGAAGTGATGTCATGTATTGGATTGTTTTGTATGTGTTCTTTCATCTCTGAGCATGCCTAGTCTTGCTTTTAAGATTTTTTTCTGTCAAAATCTGTACTAATAAGACGAAAATCGGACGTTGTTTTGACGGACGACAAAAATTTTATAGCCTGCACATCAGGATTTTTTCAGCCGAAAAGTCGGAGTTGGCTGTGGAAAGCACCATACTAACAATCCGAAAATCGACAGATCGGTCGTCGGACAAATTTTTCCTACAGATTTTCTTAATGTGTGTACGGGCCTTTCCTCTAACCAGAAACCCAACACGTTTCAAAGACTAGTTGGTCCTTCTGAGGGAAGAGATCTGCAAGACTATGCTGACATTGTTTTTGTGAGACAACAGCGTCCTGGAAATTTGTGATTAACGCAAACATTATGCATCAGAGAAAAATAAAACACAGTTTGTGTTGATCACAAATTTTCAGGACACTGTTGGGACTATAATAATGGATGTACTGTTATGACACTCAGTGGAGGCTTGTCCATAGGGACTTCTGGGGCAGCACCCTACCAGTTTTGTTGCAGGAAAAAAAAAGTAAACAAATAAAAAAAAAATAAACTATAATTATTTTTTCTTTTGAGTTTCTCTCTAGCTCTGCTGCTGTTGCTACTTGCTAGGTAGATTAGGAAAAAAAAGTCTAATATGCCTAGCAACAGGACATCCATCCGAAAAATCATTAAAATGTTATATTTAGAACACTGTAAAATGAGTTCTCCACCTTTACTGGCTGCCTGCCAGTATTCTATTCTGTTAATAGGAGCTTATTAGGGCGAACGAAATACCGACCGTGGCTCGCCTAGTATATTGACCTAATTTGGTCCCTCCCTGGTGGGTGGAGAAGGTCTTCCTTGCCTGCAGTTGCACAGTCTGGCTTGCTGCCAGCCATGTCCCCCCCCTCCGCAAATCGCACTCCGACATTTGGTCTCTCCCTCTCCAGTCTCCACTCTTCACCTCCGGCCCACCATCTTGTGTGCAGAGTGGACGAAAGGATGGGACGAGGCAGGAGACAAGGTGGACAGAGGAGAGCTAGAGAGGAGAGGAGAGACTGAGAGCAGCAGACCGAGCAGAGCGCAGCAAGGGCCAGGTCAGGAAACAGGCAAGACCAAGAGGAGAACAAGAGCCGAGAGCAGAGCAGGAGAGTACAGCACTGAGTGTCGGCCGAGTCGGAAATAAGGCCTGGCCCCAGGGGGATTCATATTTGTGTCTGTGAGTTCAGAGAACTCTCAGTTCTAACTTCTTGTCAGATCGGCTGGGCTAAGGAGGAAAGGCAGAATCAGAAGAATCATGGTCAGTCAGTCACCCCTTCTGTTTGCTGTAGAACTTGTCTTGAAGCTTCATCTGCTAGCTGAGGGCAGCGTGACATGGCTGACCATGAAGGGAGCAGGGCAAACAGAGTGAAAATGCTTTGCCCCCAAACAAAATAGTGCGTGGGTGGGTCTAGATTGAGGCACAGTCAGGCATTATACAGCAATAACAAATGGTATATATAATATATATATATATAATATATATATATAACAAATGGTACATATAATTGAAAATTAAAGGAAATAAAGCCCCATTTAGTATCACTATGAACTAACTAATATGGACCCCCCTGCATCCATCTAAAAATATTTACATGCCAATATTATAAATATATATATATATATATATATATATATACACAGTATATATATATATATTTTTTTTTTTTTTATACATTTATAATATTAGCAGTGGCATGTATATATTTTTAGATGGATGCAGAGGGGTCCATGTTAGTTCATTCGTAGTGATACTAAATGGGGCTTATTATATTAATAATAACGTGTATTAAGTATTTCAATTTTAAAAATATGTGCAAAATGTAAGAAAATGTATAATGAGCTCAAAAAGTGACAAAAATCTAACATGACTACTCACAATTAAAGGGTAACTCCACTTTTATGAGAAAAAAATAGCAAATAAAAAAAAATAACACCAAAGCAGCTGAAACTGATTAACAACCCCTCTGCTACTTAACTGACCCGATCAATATACCAAGAGTTTATTCGACTTGATGATATACTCTGATTAAAAAGTGTTCCTTTCATTTTTTTGAGCAGCGTATTACTATATTTGTAAAAATTGAGTGTGTTTTGTATAACAGAGTAAAGGGAATCCATAGCAGTGTGTTGCAGTATATGCTGTCTCTAGAAATTGTGTGTGTGTGTCATTGTGTGCATGTATATATATATATAATCCAAAAAAGAAGGTTGGAACTGAGTGAGTAGAGTCTATAAGGGGGGGTGGGGCTTCCAAGAAGTTGGAGAGGTCAAAATGGAAGGGCGGGGTCTGGCACCCCACCATCTTAAACTTCACCAGCTACCACTGATGACACTACTGGGACTGTAATATTGGATGCACATGTGTACTTTTTATACAAGAATTTTCATTACCATATTTGATAGTTTTTGGCACTTTGGTGTTTTTGTATGAGGATATTGCATTACCACTATCTTTATTGTTGGCATTTAGTATCCTTTTTTTTTTACTTTCAATCTTTTTATTGATAACATCAAAAAGATCATACAAAAACTGATCCAAAAATACAGCGAAGATGATGAACATGTATGTAACGGAGTTTAATCTTGTTTGCAGTCTCAAGTGAAGTGACATAAACCTGTTGTGAGGAATGGGGTCAGGTTAACAGAGGTTACTGTAGGTAGCTGTAATAATACTTTAGGAAAAGGTCTAATACGCAGAAGATCTATGGCCACCTGCTAAAGGTTATATCAAGGTGTCGAGGTGGAGAATAGGGCCCATGCACCATTACATGGCTGTGATACTTATGGGTCCCCATTCCTTTCGTTCCTTCAAAGAAGGAGAGATCAGGGAAAGATGGTGAAAGAAAGAATGAAGTAAAGGGAGAAGAATAGCTAGCTAAAGGCAAAAGGAATAAAGGTTAGTAAGGGGGAAAGAAGAGGATATTCGTCAATGTTTAGGATTCGTAGAGACATCAGAGGGGTTCAGATGAGTTGGAATTTAGCCCAAGGTTCCCAGATCTGTCAGACCTTGCAACTTTGTTTAATAATATTACAGCCATTTTCTCCTGTGACATAATCCAAGAGATTTTGCGTTTTCTCTCGAGAACGGAAATCGAAGGCTGTTCCCAGTCTCTGGCCAGTGTGATTTTAGCCCCTAGAAAAATATAGAATATCAGTGATTGTGTGCTCCTGGTTGTATTATCTACCTTCTTTTTTAGTAAGGTGAGTTGAGGGTCTTGTGGGATTTGCAAGCCTGTGACCTTTCTGGTTAAGCTGGAATATTTTGTTCCAGTATCTTCTTATGCGGGGACATGTCCACCAGACATGGAACAGAAATCACTGAAGACCGCAGTCTCGGAAGCATAGTGATGATGAGTTTGGGAACATCGTGGTGAGACATACGGGAACAAGATACCAGCGCATAAGTAGTTTAACATTTGCTTTAATTAGTGAGACATTTATAATTACCCCTTTGAAAGATCGATAGAAAGCTTAATTCCAGGTGTCCAGGTCTATGTCCCTGTTCAGGTCCTCCTCCTATCTCCCCGCGCAAGATGGCTTTTCACTATTGTCCGTTAGTGATGCGTAAATGATGGAGATGCCACCTCTTTGGTCTTGGGCTTCCGTGCACCAACATTCATAAGGTGTGATCTTGGGGTGTTCTGATTTGTCGGACCAGAGTGTCTGGAGAAAATGTGTTATTGGTGTAATATGAATTTCTCTGTGCTAGGCATTTTAAGTTTGCTTTCACAATGTGAAAGGGATAAGGGGCCTCTAGAGTTGAAGAAGTGGCCTATTCCAAACAATCCCTTGTTTAGCCACCATTGAAAAGCTCTAATATTTTGGCAAGGCGGGAAGATAGGATTATTGAATAGATGGGTTAGTGGTCTCAGCTCAGAGACTACATTGGGGTTTTTGTGAATCCGATCGCAAAGGGAAATAGAATGTGATAAAGTGGGTGACATAATTGGAGGTCTTAATTTGGGGAGACACCAGGCTAGGTAGTCAATTGTGTGGTGAGGTACGGATTGTCTCTCAATTTATATCCAATCTGGTTTTCCACCCTTGGAATAGATCTTAGAAAATTGAGCCAATTGGGATGCCTGGTAGTATTTTGCCAAGTTGGGTAGCGCTTATCCTGCTTGTGTGCGTAGTTTGAAAATAATTGCTTTGGAGCATCTATAGCCCTTCATCAGTTTTAAGAGGTATAGGAAGCGAACGAAAAAAATGTAAAAGGCATGGGAGTAGTGCCATTTTTATAGAATGAATCCTACCAATCCATGAAAGATCATGTTTAGCCCAGGTCTGAAGGTCTTCTTCAAGCTTCTTAAATATCGGGGGATAATTTGCCTTGTATAGTGAAGCTATGTTAGGGATGAGGTGGACTCCTAGGTAAGGGTTGGCGTCGTTGCTCCAAAGGAATTGGAAATTCAAGCGAATTAGGTCTAGTGACTCCTCCTTTACCAATACGTTCAGGCCCTTGATTTGAAAACATTGACTGTGAGTACTGAAATGGTGCCGAAGTCCCTGAGTATCTTAAGGAGATTGGGAACCGAGATAAGTGATGAGGTGATAAGCAGGAGGAGGTCATCTGCAAATAAAGCGCACTTATATTCCATGTGACCGCAAACTACTCCTCTAATGTCAGGGTGATTTCTGATTGCTGTGGCCAGGGTCTCTATGACTATTGCGAAAATTAATGGGGAAAGAGGACAGCCTTGTCGGTTGCCTCTAGAGATGTTAATAGATTCTGAGTACTGTCCTAGGAGTCTGATTTGTGCACTAGGAGTAAAATAGAGACCTCTAAGTGTACCCAGAAATTTTGGACGGCATTTAGTATCTTAAACTTTGTTTTTTGGGTAGCGCTGCACTACTTCGGGCTAGTACTGACCTTGAACAAGCATGCAACAACTAAGAACACTTAAGAATACAAGTAAGAATAAAACAATCACTGATTCAGAAATAGGGATAAGCTCAGGCATGTTCAGATCCTAGTCCAAACCCACCTAAGCAAGCCCACCATGAATCTGTTATTTGTAATTGGTCAATCCTAAGTGGCCGAGGCATTCCCTGCGGCCAAATGTATATACCTGCGGCAGCGTGTGGGTAATGCCTCCACCCCCTATGAATGGCTCATGTGGATTCGGACCAGGATCAAAACACGCCTGAGTTTATCCCTACTGAGTTTATTGAAAGCAAATAGTGAGCATGACAGCCAGGCAACTAGGATTTTAAAAGATTGAGGTCAAGAGGTACAGGTTTCTTTTTAAATGGCAGGCTATTTTTAAACTAATGATGCATTAAGGGCTTATTTACACTTGTGTTAGCCCTACACAGTGTTAGTTACACTTGTGTTAGCCCCTGTTAATAAAGTGAAATGCTTTTCAGAAGATACTTGATAGGTAGTGAGGAGGCATTATGTTGCAGTTTTAACCTCTGAAAGCCTACACCACTGTTCCCCAACCACTTACAGTATATGGGTCACATTTGTCAGGCGGTGCTGCCTGCCGAATGCAAAGGGGGGAGTAATTTCTTGACGCATCATGATGCAAAGCATCTCGGCCGTGGCACGTGTATACCTACTATGACAGTGCTATGCCCTGCCAGTGTGCGAGTATAGGCAGAAGACTGGGTTTTCTGTTTTTTTGGGGTTTTGTATTCCCAGGTCAGGGTCTGGATTCCACATGCTTCAAAACATTTTGGCTGGGACGAAGCTTCCAATCCTGTGTTCAGGTCTTACTGTTTAAGTGAGGCCTAGCCATAGTTTAAGGCTCCCTTCAGGAGACAGATGTGTGCTCCATCCAGGGGACAGGTGTGGGCTCCTATTAGGAGTGCTCCATTTAAGAGATAGCACTCCATGCTAGAAGAGAGGTTTGAGTTGGCTAAGCAAGTGTAGAAGATTGAGAGAGCCAGAACCACAAGGCGGGGACTGAGGGAATCTGGAGTCCTCAGAGGAGTAAGAGCATGATTTGTCAGGAGAACCCTTACCAAGAGGCCAGGGAGTCAGCCCGGGTAGCAGGGTGCTGCAATTGAATTAGCTAGGACAGCCAGGATTGTGTGAAAAAAGCTTAATGAACACAGAGGTATTTTATAAGATGGATTGAGGGTCCAGCCAAAAGCCAATGTTAGTGCCCAAGCAGTGGTGCTGCTAAAGAGGGAGCAAGGTGGCTTGGTAATTTTGTTACCTGTTTTTGATGGTGAAAATCCCCTGCATGAGCAACTGTTTTCCAGTTGCAGACCACCCCACGCAGATATACTGTGGCAGGGCGGCTCGGCTGTGCATAATCACGTACATATATGTGATTATGTGCACACGCTCTCGGCGGTGCTCGATGTACAATCAGAGTCAGACTGCTGGAGGAGCGGGTTCGATCGCAGCCAGCCTCCCGCGATCTTCGGCTAGAATGACAGAAGAGCAGCCCGCCTATGTAAACAAAGCAGGCAGATTTTCTGTCAGAGAGGCAGGGAAAGATCGTGTGATTCAGCTAGGCTAAATCACCGATCTCTTGCTGCCTCTGTCCAACCCATCCCCCCACACAGTTAGTAAGCACAAAAGGGAACACATTTAACCCCTTGATCACCCCCAGTGTTAACCCCTTCCCTGCCAGTGTCATTTATACAGCAACAGTGCATATTATTTAGCACTGATTATTGTATTAATGTCACTGATCCCCAAAAATGTCAGTTAGGTGTCTGATCTGTCCGCCACAATGTCGCAGTCCCAATAAAAATGGCTGATCGCCGCCATTACTAATTAAATAAATAAATAAAAAGTCCATAAATCTATCCCGTAGTTTGGAAATGCTATAACTTTTGCACAAACCAATTAATATATGCTTTTTGGGATTTTTTTTTACCAAAAATATGTAGCAGAATACAAATTGACCTAAAATGATAAAAAAAATTAGATTTTTTAAAAAACAATTTTGGGAATGTTTTATAGCAGAAAGTAAAAAATATTGTGTTTTTTTTCATAATTGTCGGCCTTTTTTTGTTAATAGTGCAAAATCTAAAAACCGCAGAGGTGATCAAATATCACCAAAAGAAAGCTCTATTTGTGGGAAAAAAACTGACATCAATTGTATTTGGGTATGACGTCGCACAACCGTGCAATTGTCAGTTAAAGCAACACAGTGCCGAATTGCAAAAAATGGCCTGGTCATTAACCACTTCCGGCCTGCCCACCATACATTTACTGCGGCACTCTGCCGCTTACAGGCAAAGGGAAGTAGACCTACGTCGCTCGCCCACGAGACTGTAGGGGGCGAGAGCGTGCTGCCGGCGGCTCGTTTCCTGGGGAGCCAGCATGTGTGACCGGCGGCTCCGCTGCCTCGCTCTGGGCCCTAGGTGAACCGCACGCCACTTTCCCACTTCCGGGTACGGTAGGCACAGCGCGGCTCTCACTAGCAGACATCTAACATAGCCGCGAGGCTTGGAGTCTGCAAAGGACATTCACATAAGGGCACCAGTATATTTTTACTTCCAGTTTTTATTGTGATTGCTGCTTTTATATACTGAATAAAGAGGAAATCTTTTACAAACGTCTGCACTATGAGGAGCCTTCTTTTTCTCCCCATATCCCAGTGCACCCATTAGCAGGAACAAGTTGTGGACCCCTGAGCATTCTCAGCACCCCCAGGAAATCGGTATCCACCTGAGAGAGATACACCAAAGCCTTTATTGATTCCTGTTGGTGCACGCCCACAGGAATCCACGGGATCTGGTAAGTGGGTCTTCCTACCACCGGGAGGAGAAGCGGAGGGTCACACCACTATTGTATATGTGAAAAGCACCAGCACTTTTGATTTGATCTGCACAGAAGACTTTTTTGCACTATTTGCACCATCCAATATTTGCACATATATGGACTACTAATTAATTAATTTATGATATATAAGCACCATAGCTATTTGTCTGCACTTTAATTTGCTGAATATTTATGCTATTATTCATTACAGCACTTTATTTGATGCACCATTTTGCACATACACCCGTTTATATGCTATAAATTATACCAGTTTTAAATTGAGGATATAAATATATTGATTCTAATATTTAGTTGATGCACCATTTTGCACCCACACCCGTTTATATGCTATAAATTATACCTGTTTTAAATCGAGGTTATAAGTATATTTATTCTAATATTTATTTATACTAAAGCATAAGGTAGCAATACCTGAGCATATACACTATTTTGCACTTTTATTGTCACCAAATTATTGTTGTGGTAGGATCCCAACACCCTCCACAAATAGGGTTTAGCACAGTTTTTTCTCCCCATTCATGACTACATATCCATTGTTGAACTAGCAGCTTATCTTAACACACAAATTCTTCTATTTACCCCAGTGGCCCGAGTGATATAACTTACAACAATAATGTATGTGGTCTTGTTAAACACCCACATGTATATATGATGTATTTGGGGGGGGGGGGGGGGTCCTGCCTATTTTGCTTTTTGGGATAAATGTCCAACAAACAAATTTTTTTTTTTCCAATTTTGTGTAGATGCATTTGTTCCTTTTTGTTTTTTTTTTGTTCAGTAATGTAAAGGGACCTCAGATTTAAGGGGTGCTCCATAGACCCTGTTGTAGGGGGCTTTGGTGAGCAGAGACTCCCCTTACATCAGAGATCCCCTCTACGCCAGAGTCCACAGCATTCCCCCTTACATCAGGGCACCCCTATAAATCGGGTTTCCTAGAGCACCCCCTTCCATCAGAGACTCTTCCATCTGCAGACTCTGTTGTAAGGGGGGGCTCTGCGGACTGTGATATAAGGAGGGCTCTGCAGACTCTGATATATGGGGGCTCTCTGGACTCCCATGTAGGGTACTCTGAGAACCCTTATTAAACAGGAATCCTAAGAACTATGAAGCATGTGATGGCTCTGGTTACCATAGACCCCCTAATATCAGAGTTCCCCTTTACATCAGAGTTCTCAGTGTCCCCCCTTACATCAGAGTTCTCAGTGTCCCTCCTTACATCAGAGTTCTCAGTGTTCCTCCTTAAATCAGAGTCTCCAGAGTTCTCTCTTACATTAGAGTCTGCAGACTCCCCCCTTACAGTGTAAGGGAATTCTGCGAGTTCAACTGTAAAGGGGAGCTCTGTAGATTCAGATGTAAAGGGAAAACTCTGCAATTTCAGATGTAAAAGGAAAACCCTGCAAGTTCAGATGTAATGGGGAACTCTGCAGATTCAGATGTAAAGGGGAACACTGGGAGTTCAGATGTAAAGGGGAATTCTGCAGATTCAGATGTTAAGGGGAACTCTGCAGATTCAGATGTATTTGGAGATTCAGATGTAAAGGGGAACTCAACTCTGTGGATTCAGATGTAAAGGGGAACTCTGTAAACTCCGATGTAAGGGAGGACTCTTGTCATTAAATCCATATGATTAGAAATGTTATTTAACGATAAAATATATGTATAGTGTATACAACCAAAAAAATTGCTGTGTGCCACTTAAGTGTTCATGTTTGGCATGAAGAAAAGGTGGCAACGCTATCCAAGACAGCATGAAGGGGGCCACTGCAGAACATGTGAAAGGGTCCCACTGCCCCAGAATCAGTGGGAACGGCCCGGGTTCTGAGGAAAGGCCCTGGTACCAGAGGTCAGGGGGGCCCTTCATGCTTTGTGCACCGGGGCTGAAGGTTGTAGTTACGCCACTGGCTATGGGATATGATATTGTAATTTAAAGGTCATTTTAATTCTCCTAATTATTAATGTCGCTATTTCCATTACATTTAGTGTTATATGGGAGCTATGATTTACGGAAAAAAAAAACATTATTAAAAGGGGTTGGGGTGACACCGTGAGATACCGCACCAGGTGACACCAAACCTAGTGACGCCACTGACATGAGGCCTTGTGATTTTCCTGGAATACTGAACATGTGGCTGACTTCCTTTCAATTATTTCTTTGTAAACTAGCTTCCATAGAGCCACAGTACACAATATACTTATCCAAAGCTTTTTAACAAGTACTATCTTTATAGGGCTTATGCTCCATGTGTGTTTTCATAGACCCATATAGAAACATATCACTCCATACCATTTTACTGTTTCTTAAGTTCTGCTAGCTGCAGAGAACATAGAAACAAATACCATGATATTTTTTATAATAATAGGATGTTATTTGTTTTTTTCTTTCATTCAGGGTTGGAGTACTTGAAAGAAGCAATCCATAGTCTGTACAAGCATTCTATTTTGAGAAGGCATAACAGGTCAGGACAGCTGTGGCTAATTGAACAGGAGAGAGAGCTCAAGAAAGAAGAGGGCTTTATAGCAGTGCACATTTGTTATGCACAAACAGAGAATGATGTTTCTCATACATAGGAAATGGTGTTTTTCATAAATGGACGTCATAGAAGCTTTATATCAACTTTACCTTGGAGCTACAGTTCTTAAATTAAATAAGCTATCAAAATATAAAAAGAAGCTACACAACTCTCATGGAATAATTAAATGTCTCTTCTAATCGTAACATTCATCATTAGATTACTGCATTATTTTCAGTTGCTTCCCATCATTTGTGTGTAAAAGTAGCACACAAGTTGACATGTTTACTTCTGTCTTCTTGAAATTAATAATTTGTTATTATGCAGCAACAATATCCATAATAAGCTGTTATGTTGGTAAAGGCATTTTTTTCCCTTTTATTCTAAAGTTAGCTTAGCTTTACCATTCCATCCACATTCCCTATGCGTATATTGCTTTTCAGTAACAATTGCTATTTTTAGAATCCAAGGAGGGAGGAGAGCCCAGTGTCAAGAAAAATTAAACTTTTGATGTAGGGTTTCATAAATTGTTTATTTAAAATGTTGTGAACATGTACTGTACATCAAGCCAATGCGCTTTGAGGGCTGTTAGTGTGTACTTATGGGTTGGGGTGGTTCCCAGAGCAATTTCTAAATTTCAAGCTTCAGATTGACAGGGTGCCCTCTGCTGATGATACAGAGGCCGCAAGAGCTCTGGGAAGCACCGACACGGCTGCATTCACACTTGAGCGTAGCGTTTTACCGCGTTTTTTTACCGCAATTTTTACTGCGATTTTACGGCAATTTTCAGGTGTTTTTTCCAGGCGTTTTTGGAGGCAGGCATTGACATCTATCAAAAACGCTGGTAGTCAGCCCAAAAAGAAGCTCATGTACTTTTTTCAGCTACAGGCGTTTTGCAAAACGCTCAGATGTGAACAGGGGCCATTTAAATTAATGGGGTTTTACTTGTTGGGCGTTTTGGAATGTTTTTTTTGAGCGTTTTTGGAGCTGAAAAACACTCAAAAACGCCCAGGTGTGAATGGAGCCTAAAGTACACAATAACAGACTTGAAGAAGAGTAAATACCCCCAAAACATGTTGGTTCGATGTACATGTTTACATGTTCAATAAACGTTTTGTGAATCCTACGTTAAGTAAGTGCATTTTTGTGGACACCGGGATCTCGTTCCTCCTCACCGAAGTATTTCAGCTGAAATGACTACAGGGTCTTACCAGAGAGGTAGCAGCTCAAATCCCCAATAGGGATCCACTACCACCGTCCACCATTGTGCTACACCCACTGGAAGTGATTCCTTCCTCACTGCCCATAGAGCCACCTACCTATGACTAATGACCGATCCAGTTTGGCACAGTCTCTAGCTCAAACCAGATTTTTAAAATTTTGAAAAGTAGTTGAATACTGTACATGATACACATTATGGCCAAAACCTTCACACCTATATGAGCTTTTTGGATATTTCATTCCTAAAACATTATTACAGAGTCCTCTCCCTACAATTTTGGATGATAACATGCTCCATTCTTCTGGGAATGGGTTCTACAAGATTTTGGAGTATGTCTCTGGTATTCTGTGCCCATTCAGCAGTTAGAACATTTGTGTGGGTAGATACTAATATTGGACAAGAAGACTTGGCCTGCAATCACATTCCAATTCATCCCATAGGTGTTCAGTAGGGTTGAGGTCAGAGCTCTGTGCAGGCTACTTGATTTCTTACCCAACAAACTCATCAAATCATGTCCATAGGAGGACGAGGAGTCATTTGCTCCTGCAGTGTGGCCTTCCTTCCTCTTCTTCTTCCTCTCCTCTGCATGTCCAGTCTACCCCTTCTGTTCTTACTTTTCTCCTACCTGTTCCCCTTCTTTTTATTTCATAGACATCCTTTCACATCCAGTCTTTCTTTACAGACATTTTTGGTGACATCATAGCTGAAATCACAACCTGACCCGCAACTAGCAACAGAGCTACAACTTATACTCACTATGTTAAAGTTATCATTTTGTAAGAAACACACCTCCTATTGCTAGGTGGTCCACAGATATGCTGATAATGATCATGCAATGTGCCTGGAAGTCTTGCTATTGTCTTAAATTGTACTTTTTCTGCTCTATGTATTTAAAAAAAATATTAATAATTTCAGCACAATCTAGAAACTTTTTAAACACAAGAAGGACAGGAAATCAGCCATTTATGTCAAAAAGTTAAAGACCTAGCTTGGCTGTACATGGATCCTATCAGGTCAGGGTTTACTGAACTACTACCAGAGGTTTTATTAGTTTTGTGTTTCTCTTCCATCTATTGTTTACTGCAGTTACAATATCATTCCTAATTTCTCAACATTTCAAAATGACATTTTTTATCCAGTAATACTGTTTTATTTTATGTTTTTGTGTACTATGCTTATTTTGTTTCATGACGAGAAGACATGAGGTATTTATGTATAGTTTAGACATACAAGATAGAGATGTATCCGCATAAAAATACACAATTGTAAAGCATTACAATGTAATCAAGTCTTGTAGTAGGAAAATACTTGCCAACAGACGTGATACAATTGTCATTTTCAGAGTATTTTCTTATTTACAGATCATGTATTTAAGACCCAGCAGAGATAAATTTGTTAGAGGAACATTGTAAGGGAAATTACAAATGAAACAGTTTACGATAAAAGAGGGACTTAAGGAGGGGATAGACAAGGCAGGTTTTGTGAGGGGCAGAGTAGGGATCAAAGAACCAGGATCATGCAAGGTACAGCATCATCCAGTTAGTCTGGTAAAGAATAATAGTGTATGAGTGTCAACAATTCGATCTAGAGTTTGTAATTGTATTGTATTCAGCAGAGTTGTATAAACTACTCTAAACCCATACTTGAGTAAAAGTACAAGTGCTCGATCAAAAAGTGACTTGAGTAGAAGTGGAAGTGCTCGATCAAAAAGTGACTTGAGTAGAAGTACTAAAGTATTCAACATTTTTTGTACTTAAGTATTGCAAGTAGTTTTTTTTTAAATTTTGCTACTCAAGTACTGAAAGTAAAAGTACCAGTAGTTTTGAAAAAAAAATTGCTACTCAAGTACTGAAAGTAAAAGTACAAGTACTGTGTTGTGTAGTTATTAAAGAAATAAGTCAAAAGTTTGAACATCATATTGTTTTTTATCATTTCAAATGCAGCTTTTATTTATACATACAGTAGCTTTTATTTTCGTATGCGCTGATAATACACATGTTTTGAGCTTCATGAAACCTGCCATCTACTGTTCTGGCAGTGGTAATTTTTATAATTGTAACGAGTAACTATGCAGCACAAAAAAAAAAAATATCGGAGTAGAAGTATTGAAATCATTGAAAAAATGTAGTGAAGTAAAAGTGGAAGTAGGAGAAAAAAATTCTACTCTAGGAAAGTACAGATACCGCCTTTCGGTACTTAAGTACAGTAGTGAAGTAGTTCTACTTAGTTACTATACATCTCTGGTATTCAGATACCCAAAGAAAAGATTTTAGAACAAGACATTATTTTTAGGAACAGGATGGAAGATTTAATACTTACTGGTCGTGGGTAATTCTGTATATTGTAGATTGACCTTAGTGGTAATGCGTGTATTGTTTCCTCATAATACCCGCCACCCTAGCATCAATCACTGAACCTGTCACTAAGCCATGACAGATCATTTTACTTTTTTGACCTAATAAACCGAGCACACTGCAGTCGTGCAGAACAGCTGATCAGTCATGTAAACAGAACACATCACAGAACTGACCAGCTTAAACATACATTTCAGAATTCTTTCCTTAGAAAACAAGCAGCACTGAGCCATAGTCACACAATGTGAACATTTTTGTAAAAAAAAAAAAAATTTGAAATCTTCGTTTTCACGATCAGGAGCTGTCACCCCAGTCTTCACCAAGAGTTAAACAACTGTGCATTTTCAGTATACAGTAAATATGATTCCATACAACAGGAAAAAAATGTAAAAACTATAAAATATACATACTAGATATACATAAGATACATTTAGAAATTATCTACAGCTGTATAAATTCCCCAAATGCACATTACCTCTTGAAATAGCGGTTTTACAAAAGAAGAACTTCACATACGGCTGTTCGTGTGTAAATTAAAGTGTTAGGTCTCTTGCATACTGCAGCTGGAAAAAGCTCAGTACAGCTTTTTTTTTCTTTTTTTTTACTAAGCTAAAATACAGCCCATTAATTGTAATGTGACAATGCACACAGGAGCATAAACAAGCGCCGTGCGTACTTCAGTAAAAAAAAAAAATTGAAAAATCTGCATTTTTGGTCAGTAATTTACACCTCATGCGCACAAATGCATGCAAATGGCAAATTACATAATGCACAAAACAAGAACATGAGATTACGTTTCGCGAAATTGCGCGAACGTATATGCGCAACAACGTGCAAATACATAAAAAAAAAAAATGATGAAAAAGGAGATGCTCAAACAGCAGTATCTTGTGCAAGAGGCCTTCCTAAATCCACAGCAGTAAAATCAGTCTGTATATGCAGTAAAGCATGCTTGCTATACTAACTGTGGAACCTCCTTTGCATTATATATAAAGGCTGTTTGATCATGTCTCTCTGATCCTCCTCTTCTTTCATGGTATCCAAAAAATAACCTGAGATTTCCAGAGCCAGGGGACGGTCTGTACATGCTCAGTTTGGTGTGTATTGCTAGAGAGTTTTTGTTTTTTTTCTTGGGAGGGTGCATGTGATCAGCTTAGGGCCAATAAGCACTGTCCAGATATGTCCAGGAAGAGGGTCAGGGGAGAATGAAAACTCCTCCTACAAGCTTTACTAGGAACTGATACAAGTCACAAGGCTGCTCTACTGCTGATGAGAAAAGGTATTTATCTATTTATATTTACTAAAATAATCTCATTTCCATGTTCTGTGTACTGTAGGAGACCAGATATAGTGAATATAGGTTCTGGGTTTAGTAACACTTTAATATTACTTCTGTCCAAGGTTCTACAAAATTGGTTTCTATATATCTCGTGCTGCCCCCCCTTTTCTGATCCAGGAGCCTCTGCATTCACTATATCTGGTCTCCCACAGTACACAGAACATGGAAATGCAAAAGTTTTAGTAAATATAAACTGCTAAATACCTTTTCTTATCAGCAGTTAGAGCAGTCTTGTGACTTCTATCAGTGTCTGTTTTAAGCTTGTAGGAGGCGTTTTCAGTGTCCCCTGATTGTCCTATAAGGCTGCAGGACCCCTAACCCTCTGTCTGGACAGTGCTGGTTGGCCCTGTGCTGATCACGTGCACCCTCCCAAGAAATATAACAACTTTCTAGCAATACACACCAACCTGAGCATGTGCAGCTTGTCCCTTAATGCTCTGTTCTATCAGGAGATGGATTGGGGTCAGTGGAAGAATAGGAGGATCAGAGGAGACAGGATCACACAGCTTTTATACACAATGCAGAGGATTAACCCCTTAGTTTCCACAGTGAGTATAACAAGCATGCTTTACTGCATATACAGACTGATTTTACTGTTGTGGGTTTAGTAAGACTTTAAGGATTGTGTTCCATATAACATACCAGCATTAGCTTATTCCAATATTTAAAGCGGAGTGTTGGCCTCAACATTTTTTTTCAGATAAAAATACCCCCGGGACAGTCAGGGCTAGTGCATTTCAGCAACGATAGCCTCTGAACTGTCCCCGGGTTCACTTACCTTTTAGAAGAAATACTTACCTTGAAAATGTCTTGTCCAGCACTGCCATCTCAGGTGTGGGCAGCTGAAGCCGGAGCGTCCTCTTCGGTGTCCTCTTCGGTTTCCTCTTCGGTGACGTCAGAGTCCCAAAATGCCCTGCACCAGCCCTGCTCGTCACTTCAGGTGCAGGTGCATCATCCCTGCACAGCTTCTGGGCATGCATGGGCGATAACGTTCAGCTCCCAGGAGTCAATGCAAGCAGGAAGAGACGGCATGGGCTGCAGCCGCAGAGGGAGGAAGTAGAAGGAAGGTAAGGATATTTTCTTCAAAAACAAGGTAAGTTAAGCAAAAAAAAAAAAAACGTGATTATCCAATTCTTTTTCAGGTTACTTAGAGCAAGTGGATGTCAAATTTTCGTTTTGAGGCTGAAACTCTGCTTTAAAGACCAGATCCAGTTGGATATGCTCTATCTCTTTAAGGGATATTGCAGTGTTCTTTTTGGGGAGATTTCCCCTCACTTCCTGTCCTGGTGACAAGTCATAGGTGCAGGAAGTTAAGCAAAATTGCACCAATGAGGACAATGAGATCACATTATAAAAAAAAAAAAACCTTAATGTATAGAAGCAGGTAAACCGTTAGAACATACTAGGTATTTATTGATACCTGTACACCCACTGGAGCGAGAAAGAGAGAAAGAAAAGATGAGAGCTGCATATAAATTCAGCTGCCTCTAGCGGTAGATATACAGATCATTATTGTACAAAGAGCTTTCTACTACAGTGCACTAACTCATAAAATATAGGGATGCGCAATTTATATGCAAAATTCGAACAACTCTGTTTTGACGTCTCAAGTTTAAGGTGTTAGTTACATACCTTTGTGAATACATGCGGAGGTGACATTGGGGGGTTGCCAACCTCCTGAAGTAAAATTTACTGACATGCCAACTAAAATTTACTGACAGCCAAATTTTTGCTGACATGACACATACATTTACTGACAGAGCCAAACTTTTTACTAATAGTTCAGAAAATGCGCCAAAATTACAGTTTTCAGTGCATATATCATTATTTAAAAACCACTTGCCGCAAACCAACGTACCTGTACGTCGGCTTGAAGACATGGTTGTACCGGGGTAATGCCTGCAGCTAGAGGCATCACCCCAATACAGTTTTTTAGAGCCGCCAGTCGGCTTTCTGTTGATAACAAACACTGCGGCTCAGCATCCGCTCGTCCGTTATCACAAAGAGCGAGAGGGGATGTCCTCCCGATTTTGGCGTTTTGAATACTTTTAAGTGCAAAGAAGGGATTTGGGGTCTTTTACACCCCAGATCCCTCCATAAAGAGTACATGTCACTGCCTATTACTGTCACAAGGGATGTTTACATTTCTTGTGACAGCAATAAAAGTGATCCGTTTTTTTTTTTTTTTTAAGGAACAGTGGAAAAATATATAAAAATAAAATAAAATAAATAGGAAAAACATTTTTTAAAGCTCCCCGGTTACCAAAGAAAACACATACGCAAGTCACACCCGCAAATGTAAACGGTGTTCAAATCACACATGTGAGATATTGCCACGATCGTCAGAGTGAGGGCAATATTTCTAGCAAAAGACCCCCTCTGTAACTCTAAAGTAGTAACTGTTAATTTTTTTTAAAGCTTTGCCTATGGAGATTTTTATGTACCGTAGTTTGTCGCCATTCCACGAGTGTGCGCAATTTTAAATGGTAACATGTTTGGTATCTATTTACTTGGCGTGACATCATCTTTCACAATTGCAAAAAATTGAGGTAACTTTACTGTTTATTTTTTTTTTTTTTAAATCAGTGATGTGATTTTTTTTCCAAAAAAATTGCATTTGAAAGACCGTGTGACATAAAATATTGCAATGACAGCCATTTTATTCTCCAGAGTCTTCTATAAAAAATATATATATATATATATATATATATATTTATATATACAGTATATAATATGTTTGGGGGTTCTAAGTAATTTTCTAGCAAAAAATACTGATTTTAACGTGTAAACAACATGTGTCAGAAATAGGCTTGGTTCTTAAGTGGTTAAGCTACAAGAAATTAGCTAGTAGCAATGTGTTTAAGGTATAACAAAAGGCAAAAAACATATTTCCTTTTATACATAAAGGTCAGGTTAATATAACCCAGCACAGAGTTCCCTCTTACATCCGAATCTGCAAGGTTCCCTTTTAAAATGCAAAGGGGACCTCTGTGGACCCTGATGTAATAGGGAACACTGTGGACTCTAATGCAAAGGAGAACTCTGGGGACTCTGATGTAAGAGAGAATGCTGCAGACTCTGGTGTAAAGGGAAACTAATGTAAGGGGGTCTCTGGTCCCCAGAGCAGCTGCCCTTACACAAAACTCCACAGAACTCCCCTTTATATAACAGTCCACAGAGTCCCCCCTTATATCATACTCCACAGAGTTCCACTTTACATCACAGTCTACAAGGTTCTTCATTTACATCACAGTCCACAAAGTTCCCTCTTACATCAGAGTCCACAGAGTGCCCATTTACATCAGAGTCTGCAGAGTTCCCCCTTACAGTGTGGACCCTGATGTAAAGGGAAACACTCTGGACCCTGATGTAAAGGGGAACCCTGCAGATCATGTAAAGGGAAACTCTAATGTAAGAGGGTCTCTGGTCACCAGAGCCCTCCCATCTTCCCCCTTACACAATAGTCTACAGACTTCTCCCTTACATCAAAGTCTAAAGGAATCCCCCTTACAGTGCAAGGGGGAACTCTACAGATCCTGTAAAGGGGAGTTCTGATGTAAAGGGAAACCCTGAAGACCATGATGTAAGGGGGAATGCTGCAGACTATGATGTAAAGGGAAACTCTGTTGTAAGGTGGTCTTTGGTTACCTGAGCCCTGCCCCTTACACAAGAGTCTGCAGCATTCCCCTTTACATCAATGTTTCCACATAACATCAGAGTTTGCAACATTGGAGTTCTCCTTTACATCAGGGTTTGCAAAGTTCCCCTTTATATCAGAGTCCATAGAGTTACCCCTTGCTTTGTAGACTCTAATGTAAAGGGGAACTTTGAGGACTCTGATTTAAGGGGGAATGTTGGGAACCCTGATGGGGGGACAATTCTGGGGACCACAGACCACCATCCACAGAGTAAATACACTAAGTTAAGGGGGGTTACTGATATAAGGGGGAACCGTTATGTCAGTTCCTCTCTTACCTTAGTGTATTATTCACTTCCCCCTTATATCAGTGACCCCCCCCCTCAGATTTTGTGTGGCCTGACAGGCTGTCAGCTATCACTAACCTGACCTCCTCCGGGTTCATTCATTGCTCGCTCAGCTACAGGCAGCCTAAACAGTCTGGTTAGCTCCTCAACCACCTCAGACTCTGAGCTTGTCCTTTTCTCCACCAACGTCCTCCAGTGACGGTCCCGACTCCCTGCAGGCAGCACTCCCATCTCATGCCTCCAGCTCTCGAGTCCTAGCTCTCCCTTCAGTCCTGGTTGCTGTGTTATTCATAAAAGGTACCAAGCTGTGCCATGACCATGACATCCCTGCTCACCGCCCCCCTAATCAAGCTCACCCATGCCCTCCCAGCTTCAGGAACTGTGCATGTGCAGTTCCATAGTCTGTATAAAGCCTTTTTTTTTTTTTACAACCAGCCTCTGTCTGTAACAAACATAAAAAAAAGCAGCTGACAATTTGTGTTGAAGAAGGGAGTTAGAGACAGATGAATAGAGAGCTTGTATATTAACAGCACAGCTCTGAAAGTTTCTTCGTTCCTCTACCTATGTGGAGGGAGGGGGTGTGCCTTTCCTCCAATCAGTTCACACACAGTGTATGCCTAGACTCCCCTCGCACTGCTGAAACAGGAAGAAAAATTTCTAACACCATGTGCACTTTCTAAAGAATATAGAAAGCTGAAGACAGCAGATATACATGTAAAACTTATGTAGGGAAATTTGTCTCATCTCTGTGTATCATCTGAGACTGTTAACTTCACTGGGTATACAGTATGTGAGGGTTTACATCCACCTTAAAGTACAGAATCACGTTGGATGCCCAGACATCACCTTTACATAGCAGCTGCAGACTTCCAGTGTGTTGGTACCAATACAAAAAAAAAATAAAGGCAAATATGACAGCTGCTCTGATCTGTTTATAACTAGAAAAAAAAGTGAACATGGGCAGGATAAACTACAATACAATAGAAATAGGGTCCTCAGCACACTTTCCTAAAGGTCTGCAAATCTACCGCTAGGATCAATGAACAAATCTATAATGGCATAATGGAAGCATAGTTTTTCTTCCTGGTCAGCTGAGTCACAAGAGCCAATAGGTTGAAGGAATGACAAAACCAATTCCCTTTTCTATAAAAGAGTGGGCTCCCAACTGCCATTTTATCTGTGTGTGCTGGAGCTGTTTTGGGAAAGCTGAACATTTTGTGTAGAGGGTGTTACTTTTTTTTTTGATCTGCTTTTTCACTTTTGTCATTGGAAAATGTCCCACATGGCAGTGCCCAGCTTCCTATGTCTTTTGTTTGACAATAGATTGCTTATTAGTCCTAGCCAAAATGTATTAACTGAGCAAGATTCGCCAAATTGTTTGCAAATTGCACACAGGCGGTTATAATGTCCTAATATTCCAAGTTTCCACTGCCAAACAGCAAACTGCCTTGCATTATCCAATACTATATCAGCAAGAACGTACTATCCCATCCTCTAATTCCATGCCTATTAAAAAGAAAAAGTCTGTAAATAAATAAAATTGTGTGTGTGAGAGGAATGTATTTCAGAACCAATTAATGTACACAATAGCTAATTTTAATTTATTTTGAGCAATTATAAATCACAGTAAACAGTCCATTTTAGAAAGCTGTGTAGAAATTCAGCCACACTTTAGCTGTTATAGCCTTAGCTTTTTTCTTATTCAGAGCTTTTATTTCTGCACAAAAATTACTTCTCGTGCTTTTTTTTTTTTTTAATGATGTTCAACTACCTAAAATGCTAGTTAACAGTGACAATTATTTTAACACAGAAATGTGATAAAATTTTAAAACTGTATAAAATACATCAGCTCATATAATCTATACAAAAAAAAAAAAAAAAAACAGGCACAGCACTATGATCGCTCTCCCAATTTTTTCATTTACTATGCAATTGCTAAAAATAAATGAATCGTGATCTGACCCCAGACATGTTGCCTTCACAGTTAGAAAGGGTTGATTGGAATCACAGATTGCTTGGCCACTGAGCAAATGGAAATGTTTTCTGTTTCTAAGCAGTGTTGTCAATATGGATACGGTCCGTTGCATCGAAAACATCTGATAATGAACAAATTTGATGTAAACCTACAATGTGTTTAACCCGTTCGCTGTGCCTTCTGAGCAGTTTATACTAGC
Organism: Pelophylax lessonae; assembly: GCF_965119305.1. Classification (NCBI taxonomy): domain Eukaryota; kingdom Metazoa; phylum Chordata; class Amphibia; order Anura; family Ranidae; genus Pelophylax; species Pelophylax lessonae. The sequence continues at coordinate 297,417,298 of NC_138771.1, forward strand.
ATTCTAATCATGCACAGCATGTATACCAAGATAAATCATCTTAATTAATAGATGTCTGATAGATGGACTGCGTGACAAATACAGCATTTTAAATAACTTGGAACCAAAATCATGTTTTCAATATAGAGAATATGTGAAACACACAGCGGACAAAATACAGCAGGTCACTGTTTAAAATGCCCTTAGGTTTGAGTGGATAGCAGGACTTTTACAAAATGGTAAGCCATTTACAAAAGACCTGGCTCCCACCTTTTTTTCTATATAAAAACACTAATATTCCAACAATCATCCATGGATATGAAACACAGACTTCACTAGAACAGCTTCTTATTTTCGCTAATAGATGCAGTAAATAAAAAGAAAAGTGACAGAAATTGCTTGGGCCTCTGTACATGGGTCCTTGTTATTTGTAGTGGATAAGAGTTTAGGGAGTTAGTCCTCTTTGTACTTTGTAGTGGGACCACTCTGTAATTAGAACACTCTAGGTAACATGTCAGTAAGCATGCCCTGGCAATGTCATAGTGATTATGTTTGAAGCTGGCATAAACATTGCAGTGGAGAAATAAAACTAGGAAGGTCTCTGACTCTTATGCTGGTTACACACTTTCTTTTTTGCAATTTTTGCAGGCTGTCATTTGAAAAAACAAAAAACAAAATGGACAATTGCATCTCACCACCAGCAGTTTCTGTCAAAGATCTGATATCATCTTAAAGTGTTGGTTGCATAGCTAAAACTGGGGGGCATGTGCCTTGTGTGCTACATTGAGAGGGGTGGCCGCGCTCGGGGTGTCAACATGCAGGAGAAGGTCAGAAGACTGAGAGAGATGGGAATGGGATGGTATGGCCATATCTACAGTACAGCCTATGGGTCAGCAACTCATCTGAACCCAGAGAGGAGAGGGGGTGGCATTTAGTGGAATCGATATGCTATATTTTCTCCTGCAAAGCCAGCTTTTCCTTCTCTCCCTCTGGCTGGCATTCAGCTGCTGCAGGAGGATAATACAGCCCATCTTTTCCACTAAATGCCACCCCTCCTTTCCAGGTCCCTCTTCCTTCTGCTGCTTGACACCTCTGTGAGTGCACTTGCCCCCCCCCCCCGTAGCGCTGCTGGCTCCCCTCCTCTCCCACCAGCTGCTGTGAGGGATGTTTCAGGGGTCTGTTTAAATGCCTTATACTTCACCAAAGCCCCCAACAGGGCTCCTAAAAAAAAAAAAAAAAAACAATTAAAAAAAGTAATATTGTAAAAAATAATAAAAAATATAAAATACAATTATAAAAATTATAATTATAAATCCACTGCCCAACTGACACTAACCTCTGCCCTACTGACATCATTCTCTTCAATGGAGGGGCCAATCTGAACTTTTGCCCCAGGTGAAAGAAAGTCTAGCTTCTCCACTGCTTTGTTGTAGTTTTCTGTAAACCAATATAACGTGCTTGAAAATGCCTGAAAATTGTTACATGTGACCATAATCACTGCTAACCTGGCTCAACTTAATTTGTATATCTGGGGAAAATGAAAAAAAAACAAAAAACAATTTATTAAAGTGATTGCAAAGTCTCGTTTAGAAAAAAAAAAAGTTATACTTACCTTCCCTGTGCAGTTGATTTTGCACAGAACAGCCCGGATCCTCCTCTTCTCGGGTCCCTCTTTGCTGCACCTTGCCCTTCCCTCCTGCCCAGTGCCCTCACAGCAAACAGCTTGCTATGGGGGCACACGAGCCGAGCTGCGGTTTAGCCCCGTCCCCTCTCTCTCCGTATTTGCTAACTGACTTTGATTGACACCACGGCTGTGTCTCAGCCAATCAGAAGGGAAAGTTCTGGATGGCCGAGGGACTCATGGACATCGCTGGACAGAGATGGGGCTTAGGTGGGTGTTAGGAGGGCTGAAGGGGTCTGCTTTACACAGAAGGTTTTTTATTTTATTGCATAGAATGCATTAAGGTAAAACAAACCTTCTACCTTTACAACTCCTTTAAGTACATCTCTGTAATTCAATCACATTTTCCCATGTTTTGTCTCTCTAAAAATACAGAAGAATACTTGTTGACCCACAGAAATCCAGTGAAATTCTAACTTCCTGTTTGAGCTGCAAGATTAGCTGTGTCAGATAATAAAGTTCATATACTATAAGTAAGATGGGGAATATGTTTAGTACATCCCCCTATTGTATATCTGTAACGGAGCTCCAATACCCAGCCTAGGTATCTCCGCTGTATCATCCTTGGAGCTGAGGAAGTGCTACAATATCCAGCAAAATCCCCCCCCCCCCAGTAACTGGACGACACACAGTTCAGGGAGTCAAACTAGAATGCCTTGTTTATTGAAAACACAAGAGATTTACACTCTGCCAAAACCCCTCCCTCTTCGAGTCATTCCACACAAACACATATCCCATAATATGCTTACAAGGCAGACAGGAACAATAGAACAATGTAATGCAGGTATTCATAATAACAGACCCCACCCCACTAGCAGGGGTCTATGAAACACCTCTGCCATATTCTAGCAATCTGCAATATATCTTTATATATTTCCTCAGGGACACTGTTCAGTAATATTATGGTCACTCTTTTAACACAAACCACACTCTCAGTGTCCATTCCGCTACAATATCCAATAGAAAATAGAAAAACTGGGGCTTTTTAGGTGCTGAAGTTCTCAGGAAGGAACAGACAAACACATTATATGAACAAAAAAACGTCACTTCTATTTTACTTTTAAAGTCTGAGTGGGTAACATGTCTCACAAGAAAGCTTCTTTAGGAGGTACAGAGGTGCTGTAGGGGAAAGCAGATATAAAGGAGTCCAGGATACCATGCTACCCAGTACTCAAAATCACCAGGAAGATTATCACGTACCTGGTAGCAGAGCCTGAGATGATGAGGAAGGCTTCTCTTACACCTCAAACTCAGGGCCCCTGGTAGTGTAAACAGAAGGGGCAGGAGTGCAGAGTGGCACGAATGCCGGCAGGTCTTGCCTGTAGCAGAGCATTTATTCATACCAGGCAGGAGAAGTCATCAGCAGTCTTCAGTAAAGCAGGCAGGCTGGTATACAGCTAGCGGACAGTAGACTGCAGCAGGCTGGTACTTGCGACAGTTGGCAGATGAGTCATGCACTGGTAGCAGACTGTAGAATAGAAGGCCCTGTCCCTAATTGACTGTCTGCAGGTAATCAGAGGAGGCCTGAGAAATCATCACAGCAAGCCCTATGGACAGTGCTGCATATGCATTTTCCTTCATGTTACAACCGGGTACGATTGTTTGACTAATCCTTGTTTTTCTTTCACTGAATGGACAAGATCTCATATGGCAATTCCCAATAATGTAAAATAAAGTTTATAAAGTGTAAATCAATTTATTAAAATTACCCAAAGCATTGCAGAAGCAGTTCCATTCATGTGTAAAAAGTGCACACAACAATATACCAACTGCTTGAATAAACAGATCCTATGATTATGGCTCAACTGACGCATTTCGAGAACGTATTGACTTTTTCAAAGGTAGACTCGACAAAGTATTGACTTTAAAAAATTAATACTTCGACGAAACACATCAGGTTGAGCCATAATCATTGGTTCTGTTTGTTCAAGTGACTGTTACAGTGTTGTGTGCACTTTTTTACACATGAGTGTAACTTCATCTGTATTGCTTTTATGTAATTTTAATAAATAGTTATGAGTTTATTTTACATTATTTATTGGAAATTGATACAACGTATATGAGATCTTGATGGGAGGAGAAGGAGGACTGATAAAACAACAGTATTTAGTTGTAATGTGAAAAAAGCATGGGGATTATTAATAAAGTTTGTTTACCTTGCTGTGGTCCTAGAAAGAAAAGCAGGTGAAGGCATTGCAAGGAGTGTAATGTAACTATAATAAATACCTGTAAAGCCTTATTTTCACGTGAGTTTAGGGCAGTGGCGGCTGGTGCTCGGTAATTCGGATGGGGGGGCCGCAAACCAATGCACCCCCCCTCCCCCCCTCTTCCCCTGAGGGACGGAAGGACGGCCAGCCAGCAGGCAGGCAGGCAGGCACATCAACACACCACCCCCCCCCCCCTGGCCCCGGACGGCCGGCCTGCTTGCCTGCTTACCTCCTGTCCGAGCCGGGGAGTGCTGGATGGCTGAGCCGCTGCGCTTCTCCTCCAGCCGTGTGTCTCCTCCCTCTTCCTGGCCAGTGGCCAGTAAGATCGCTTCTCCTTTTTGCCAATGGGGAAAGAGGTCTCACAACCCTCTTCCTGATTGACTGGGAGGAGAATCAGTGTGACAATAGTGAATATTTATTTGCTATTGCCATACAACTGGGTGGGCTCAGGGTGCAGTGCTCTGCGCCCCGAGCCCACCCTATTTTGAAGCCTATTAGTCACAAGCTTCAAAAAAAACAAACCCCTATCGGAATCCATGCATCCGGTGCCCTGAATGTAGATTAGGGGGCCGGATGCATGGATGGGGGACGGGCCGCCACTGGTTTAGGGGCACAATATAAATCCCTTGCGGGTGACTTAACACTTGCGGATAGGGAAACCCCATATAAAGCAAAGAGACGCTGAAAGCATCCGCACAAATAGCACCCACAAATGTCTGCATAAACTTAACAGGAATTCATAACCTGTCCATAAACACACACTACTTTCCATGGGGGCTGTACCTATGGACTGATTCTGTTCCAAGAATTTGTGAGTGTAGCCTCTATTCTGCACTGCAATTTAATTCATAGTCCTCAGCCATGAATATACAGAATGTTCCAGTCTGCCACTACCTTTGCTGCAAACTATCTTGGGTTCCCAGCTGTAGGGATTTAGTCTGTTCCAGTTCACTATTACCTGTCCTACAAGCTACCTTGTGGTCCCCAGGTGTAAGGATTTATGCTGTTCCAGTCCGCAGGTACTTGTGCTAAGAACTAGCACATTGCCCCAGCTGTGAGAATTAGACTGTGCTGCTGTTACAGAGTGAAGAGGTGTGCTCAATGTTTTGGAGTATCCCACACCCCACCTCACTTTCCTTTTTTCTAGTTTCTATCAGTACTAAATAGGAAAAAGACATCCCCTAGACCAGTGATGGTGCCCCTTGGCACCCCAGATGTTTTGGAACTACATTTCCCATGATGCTCATGCACTCTGCAGTGTAGTTGAGCACCATAGAAAATGTAGTTCCAAAACATCTGGGGTGCCAAGGATCGCCATCAATGATCTAGATTGTTTAATGAGCCAGAGTGAACCTACTGTTGCTGTGTGACTGGGTGCATTTGCACCAACTTGGGAAAGAACCTGTTAAACTACAGCGGCCCCATGGGGCCCAGCACTACATTTGACACCACATTGCTTTCTTTTTTGTTTTTTTCCTTTGCTCCCTTTCATTACTGTAAGCACTGCATTTGGGACTCCCATTTCTCTGAGAAGCCTGCACAAAATGAGTGGGAGATGGGTAGACATGTCTGAGCATTTGCCAGCCTGTTTTAGGAGTCAGTATGGTCCCTTTTTTTAGCTTAGATTCAGGTAAGGTTTTAAATGTAATATGGCAAGTAGACAAGTCAGGCAGGACACATGCTGCCTTTTTCTGCAAAAATATGTGCATTTATCTTTTTTTTTCTGCAAAGGTGAACTTAGCCTTTTATGTAAACACGACAATAAACCTAACCTCCTGGACCGGAAGATTTTCCCCCTTAATGACCAGGCCATTTTTTTAACGGACAATTGTGTGGTCATGCGATGCTGTACCTAAATAAAATTGATGTCCTTTTTTTTCCCCCACAAACAGAGCTTTCTTTTGGTGGTATTTGATCACCTGTGCGATTTTTATTTTTTGCGCTATAAACAAAAAAAGAGCGACAATTTTGAAAAAATAATATTTTTCACATTTTTTTATATGAAATTCCCCAAAAAATTTAATAATCAAAATTTTTTAGCATTTTAGGCCAATTTGTTTTTTGCTACATATTTTTGGTAAAAAAAATCGCAATAAGCGTATTCTGATTGGTTTGCGCAAAAGTTATTGCGTTTACTAACTACAGGAAAGATTTATGTCATTTTTATTGTTTTTTTTACTAGTAATGGCGGCGATCTGCGATTTTTTTGCAGGACTGCGACATTGTGGTGGACAGATCGGACCCCTGACTGACATTTTTGACACTTTTGGGGGTACCAGTGACATTACTACAGTAATCGGTGCTATAAATATGCAATGTTACTGTAAAAAATGACATTGGCAGGGAAGGGGTTAACTTTATTGGTGATCAAGGGGTTAAGTGTGTCCCTAGGGGCGTGATTCTAACTGTTAGGGGGCGTGGCTAGTGAAGTAATCACAGAGACATACGATCCTACATAGCAGGATCGCATAGCCCCTGTCATTACTTCAGGGAGAATGACAGACGGCTGTGTTTACATCAGCCGTCTGTCTTTCTCCCTCTCCTGAGGGAGATCGCGAGTGGCCGGCGGACATCGGAGCCGCCGGTCACACGCGCTGGCTAGGCAAGGAACGAGCAGGGGCTTGAGCGCGCCAGCGGGGGCGGGAGCACACCGCCGGCGGCGCGCACTCGCCCCCTACAGGCTCATGGGCGAGCGACGTACCCCTACGTCACTTTGCCTGTAGGGGGCTGACTGCAGCAGTAAATAGTCGTGCGGCGGTCGACAAGTAGTTAAACAACGTTCACCCAGTATTCAAATGTTTTCTCAATTGAAACAAGTTAGAAAAATGTGGGAAGCTTGGGTAAAAACATTTATAAACAGACTCCAAGGTGTATGTAATGGTTAAACTTTTTTTTTTCCAATATTTTATTGAAAGTAGAAGATCGATACATGTTATAATTATACTAAAAGTATATCAATGTAGGATGTAACACAGGTTACAATTATATTGTATATCAGGTAAGTAATATAAAAACATCTGAACAGCAATCAGTCCTAACATCCACAAGGAGTCAGTGCCATCTTAAGAGCACTGAAGGGCCCCAGGCAATGCAGTGCACTGGGGCCCTGCCTACACAAACACCCACGAGAATAAAAATGCAAATGATCAATAAGGTGATATTTATTGGTACAGCAGCGCCATACTGACAGCTTCCAAGTTTGGCAGCTGGGTCCGGTGAACACACTGTCCTGTGTGTGCCTGTTCCCGTGGAGGCGGACAGGCATTCCTGCTATTGTGGGCTCCCTCTCCACGGCCCAAGTGGCCTGACAGCAGCGCAGGGCTAACAGGCGCTTGCCACCTGCAAAGTTTGGCAGCACGATGCACAAGGAAATCGGGAGTAATGCTTGGCTGGGGCTGGGTCACTGGGAAGGTGGGCCCCCCCCTCGGGCAAGTGAGGCCCCTGGCAACTGCCCAGCATGCCCATTCAGTAAGATGGCCCTGCGAGGAGTCCTGAGAATTCCCTAAAAAGCTAAACCGTTCCAGAAAGGACACATTTTTAAACATCTGTGAATGTTAAGCTAGAGCTTTAGTTCTGTGCTTGGGAAACATTGTGGGAAGGGAGGTAAATGTTGTCAATTACTGGAGTGGACGAGTGAGGGATTATGTTCCACTCTTGTTTTCCATCTAATTTTGAGGGTGCTCCTTAGGGTAGGGCCTAATGCTGAGAGATGAATACATGAAAAGCAGGAGAGAAGAAGAAGTAGTATAGAGTTACCTAATAGGTGTATAGTACATATGGAGGAACACAAGAAAGTGTGGGAAGAAGGAGGATGACTAGGAGGGATGGGAAGGGACAAAAGTAAGAGTGTAGTCCCCTCCTCAGTCTCTGCTAAGGATAAAGTTATTTTTCATGGTCATCAGGAGGGTTTAATATTTCTTGTGCCTTTCTTTATAGGTGTTGTTGCCTAGTAATCTGCCTTGAAGAGAGACCTCCCAGACTCATCCATTGTGTAGGGGAGGGAGGCCCAACGTCTAAAGTTGAAAATAATGCAGGGAGACTGCTGAATTAGAGTTAAGGTTTAGTTTGGGGAATGGGTATAATCTAATCCCATTAGCGTTGCATATTGGTCTGTGGTTTGGAAATGAGTCCAACAGGCAAACTTTTTTTTCTAGTTTAAAAATGGAGTAGGTATAGAAATGTCAAATGTCTATTGTTGTTTGAGAATCATCCCTCTGTTTGCCCTGGTGACCATTGTCTCCAAAAAAAAGATGAGCGGAAATACTGTAGATTAATATATTTAGAGTGACAAAGATGATTGAATTCAAAGTAGTTGTAAAGTCGGAAGGTTTTTTATTCTAATGCATTCTATGCATTAAGATAAAAAGCACTCTGTGTGTAGCAGCCCCCCTCATACTTACCTGAGTCCCCTCTCTATCCAGTGATATCAACAAGTAACTCAGCCATCCAGGACTCTCTCTCCTGAGTTAGCCAATCAAGAGGGGTGGGGGCGAACGGCAGCTCCGTGTCTGAATAGATACATGGAGCTGTACCTTGGCTTGGGTGCCCCCATAGCAAGCTGCTTGCTGTGGGGCCACTGGTCAGGAGGGAGGGGCCAGGAGCTCCAGCCGGGGACCCGAGAAGTGGAGGATCTAGGCTGCCCTGTGCAAAACCATCTGCAAAGGCAAGTATAATATGTTTGTTTGTTATTATACTAAAAGAAAAAAACAAGACTTTACAATCACTTTAATGTAAACTCAAGATTTCATATTCCAGATATGTGTCTGCTGTACCATGTACTTGTATGCCAAAGTATCCTGTTCTCTTTGCATTGCTTCCTTTATGTGAAATCCCTGGTGTTCCTATCAATCCCTCTGCTATTCCAATTTTATTTTACCAAAGACATTTCCATTTTTTTTTTTTTTATCTAGACCTAGGCAGATTTTAAAATAGGCCATTGTAAACTGACAGTCCATTTACATCCACCTGCCCATAGAATTGCATGGAGCAGTGTTTCTCAACCTTTTTTCCCCCCTTTAATATGATGCACAATCTCGAGGCACCCCATTCTAAAATGTAAAAAACGAAAAATAAAGTTTTACATAATACATCAACGTCCACAGATGTAGGCCAGCCAGATATCAAATCTTATGACCGCTGTGATTGGCTGTGCAGTGCATTGTGAGCTGCCTGCAACAGCTTTGTTTCTGTGCTGGGAGCAGCCACTTACCCAGTGGCCTCATATACGCATATGGCTGGTGAAAACAAGAGAAAATATCAAATTTGTTTGACTTTTTTGGGACATAGTGGAATGGTAAAGTTAACCACTTAAGCCCCGGAAGATTTTACCCCCTTCCTGACCAGGCCCTATTTTGCGATTCGGCACTGCATGACTTTAACGGACAATTGCGCGGTCGTGCGATGCTGTACCCAAATGAAATCCCACAAACAGAGCTTTCTTTTAGTGGTATTTGATCACCTGTGCGATTTTTACTTTTTGCGCTATAAACAAAAAAAGAGTGACAATTTTGAAAAAATAACAATATTTTTCACATTTTTTTATATGAAATTCCCCCAAAAAATGTAAAAATCAAATTTTTTTAACATTTTAGGCCAATTTGTTTTCTGCTACATATGTTTGGTAGAAAAAGCGCACGCGCGGACATGTTAGGGAACGAGCGGGGGCAGGAGCGCGCCTCCGGCGGCGTGCGCTCGCCCCCTAGAGGCTCTCAGGCCAGTGACGTAGTACTACGTCACTTTGCCTGTACGGGGCTGACCGCCGCAGTAAATAGTCGTGCAGCGGTCGGCAAGTGGTTAAATGTGAATATATGAGTTTTATTTTAGGAGAGCTTTTTTTCCCCTTTTGGCGCTACATTGCAACGCACACACAGGAGGGAAAAATTTTGCATAAAGTTAGTGTAACATTGAGATCATTTTTTTAACTTTTTGTTGTTTACAGTATTTATTATACTTTTTTTATTCATGGTGGGTCTTGATCTGGTCAATGGAAATTAGATCCAGATCCCCATACAGTTGTTTAGCAGCAGACTACTTATAATAGTGATCTATTGCTGCAGTGATAGGCAAAACAGATGTCTGTAGAAGCATTGGAAGCCAAGGACCTGAATGTTTCAGCTCCTGGGCTTTTCGCTAAACCCTGTCACTAACAGGTGACGGTTCCTGCACAAGTGTTGGCAGGGGGTGGCAGGAGCTGCTGAGACTGGTTTCTGTTTTAAAATTCTGCTGAGATGAATAGTCATTATCCCAGTGCCATTTTAAACAGCAGCTTGGTCTCAAGTGGTTAAGGAAAGTTAGAGATTCTATAAAAAAAAGGGAAAAAATTACTTCAGAAACAAAACAAAAAAATGAAAGTTTATATAAACCTTATGTTATTCATATGACTGTGGTTACCATAAAATAGTATTACATTACTATGTACAAAATACTGTGCATATATATATATATATATATATATATATATATATAGCATTTTGTAAGTATACAAAAGTACAAAAGTGTATAAGTGTATAAGTGTGTGTGTGTGTATATATATATATATATATATATATATATATATATATATATATATATATATATATATATATTGCATTTTGTAAGTATACACATTTTAGATTCTTTATCATTCTAACTGTTTTTATTAAAGACAATGTTAAAAAAATGTGATTAATGGGCTTGGCAGTAAATCTGTTTAACTAAAAGGCATGACCACAGTTTGGCTATATTAATATATATCACAAATTGACTGACCCACCCAAGAATAGTTTGATCCTAATTGATCGAATAGCAAATACATTTGGCAAATGACAAACTGCTGCCATTTGCCAATAGCATTAACAGCTGTGCATTTTAATCCAGCTGGAACTTCTCAGCATATCCAACCAAGTGTGTAAATGTATTCATTTATACTGTGCTATAGGATTGAGTTGCAATAAATGGAAATTGTAATACTAGGAGTTTTGTTTGTTATTTGCCTATGATAAAATGTATTTTCCTATAGAGTGGTTTATCACCTTTGGACCTAAAAGTATCCATAATTAAGGATGGGCAAATCTGCTCAGGTTCAATTCGGGGGGGGGGGGGGGGAGTTGTTAAACACTGTTTTAAATTCATGAAGCCTGATCTTAACTGAAAATCCCATTAGTGTGTATAGGGGTGCAAATCTTGATACTAAGTACTGCCCATTTTCAAAGCTAATAGGCATGTAATTGTTAAAAAAGGGCATGGGGAGCCGGGCACTGTCACACATTTAACAAAGCAAAACAATTGATTGATTTTTTAAAGTGATACTGAAGTCTCTGTTTTTTTTTTTTTTATTATTTAAATAGCAAACATGTTATACTTACCTCCTCTGTGCAGTGGTTTTGCACAGAGCATGTCAAATAAAGCCAAGGAGTTTCTAGTCACAACTTACCAACCAGCCTGCGACCAACCAAATTAACCTGTCTAACAGTATGTGTTAAAAACGGGTTTAGTTGCACACATTTGCAAATACATGCATAAACTGCAGGGCCCGGCAAGGCACCCTGATATCTGCAGACCCTAACTCTACCTTTAAAGAGTCTCCACAGTGGGAGCACATGTATTCTGATGGATAGATGGAGGACAGGTGACTGGAGGGAGCCCACCCCTCCTTAAAGGCACAGGGTCACACTGAACACCCAGCACATTGCACAATGGCAGCAAACGTGTCAGTGCATTGCCTGACCAATATGACAACAATACAAAAAATGGTCACTGCGACCAACCAAATTAACCTCTCTAACAGTATGCGTAAAAAACAGGGGTTTAGTTGCACACATTTGCAAATACATGTGTAAGCTGCAGGCCCCGGCAAGGCACCCTGATATCTGCAGACCCTAACTCTACCATTTTTTAATGCATACTGTTAAAAAGGTTAGTTCAGTTGGTCGCAGGCTGGTTGGTAAGTTGTGACTGGAAACTTCTTGGCTTTTCTGACATGTGTTTTTCCTTCCAGTGCTCCTCACTGTTAAGACCAGTTATAGGTGGGGGAAGTGACCCTTTTTGTGTTTTGAACAGAGCAGCCTCTTTTTCGGTCCCTTGCCTGCGCTCCTGGCCCCTCCTTTCTGTCGAGTGCCCCCATGGCAAGCAGCTTGCTATGGGGGCTCTTGAGCCGCAGCTCTGTGTCCATTCAGAAAGTGAACCGCTGTTCGGCTCTGCCCCTTCTCTTTCCTCATTGGCTAAATTACTTTGATTGATGGCAGCGGGAGCCAATGGTGCAGCTGCTGTGTCTCAGCCAATCAGGAGGGCCGAAGCACTCATGCACATCACTGGATAGAGATAGGGTTTGGGTAAGTATTAGGAGGGCTGAAGGGGGCTGCTGCACACTGAAGGTTTTTTTATCCTAATGCATGGAATGCACTAAAATAAAAATAAATAAAAAACCTATGCCTTTAGAACCACTTTAACTTTTGGATTTTTCTTGGCTTAAATACAACAGCAGTAACAATTTTTAGTAGTTTTGGCTATGACACCTGATTTTTATTTTATCAAGCGGTAATATGTATGAATAAACCAATAGATGTAGCAGCCACAACAGATCTAAAAAAAGCTATAGGAAAGTTCACGCTTAAAAAAATAAGGAAAGCAAAAGCCTCTAGCTTCATACAAACTGGTCAGTGGCAAATAAATTATTAGTATAGTTCAGTGGTCTCCAAAATGCGGCCCGGGGACAGGATGTGGCCCTTTGCTTGCCTTTATCCGGCCCTTAGGACACTATTCTGCTCACTGACAACAGCGATGGGACTTTATTCCGCACGCTGACATTGTTACCAGTGCCAGGGCACTTTCTACTCCCAATGGCCACAGTTCGGCCCCTTTAATGTCTGAAGGGAAGTAAAATGGCCCTTTGTTTACAAATTTTGGAGACCCTAAGTATAGTTTATGAGCTTCTTTTTTTGCAGTACCACACTACTGCATTGTCTTAAAAACTTATGAAAATTTCAAAACAGAGTGCACAAATAACCCACAGCCCTACATTCCCCAAACCCCTATCCCATTCATGTATCCCAAAAATATTCAAAATATAGACTTCATGTATGGGTTTGATTGAAAGCAATGAAATTTGGGAAAAGGGGGGGCATTTAGCCCCCCCCCTTTTCTTATGGGATGGCGGAAGGGGTTAATTTAGCTAAGTAATATTCAATTTATTAGTAATAGGTAAGGGTTTTAGTATAGGATATTCCGAGGCATTGGGAACTTGACCTTTTGACTCCTAAGCTAAGTCAGCACCTTTTCCCGCTTCAAATTTCCGCTTCCTTTAGTAGCTAGGTAGTTTTAGACAGGTATCTAAGTAGTTTAGGCTTACCTCTATTTTTAAAAATGAATGGGAGTCCTTCCCGCTCGTTTTTCCCGCCCCAAAAGCCCGCTCAAATCAGCTTTTGGGGCTATTTAATCAGCTGCCCAAGACTGTGAGGGTCAATCTGTTTTGAAAATCCTCTGATCCCAATTTTCCCCTCCCTCACTCCCTTTTGTTCGTTGCGGCCATAATTATTATGTGGTAAGGTCACCTCTATAATTTGAGGGGGACGATGTTATTTTCTGATTTAATTTATGGATAAATTCATTTAAATATATTATGTGGTTGATACAACCCGAGTTGTGATGACTGGGTTGTTTGTGATGTTAATTACTTTGATATGTTTATTTATTGTTCTTAAACCAGTAATAAACGGCCGCGGCCTTATTTTGCCAACTCAAGTGTCTGATGTGCCTAATTTTATTATTTATTTATAGTTATGTTAGTTATATAATATTTAAACCATAGCATCCTTCCTGCCATTCAATAGGCCATATATTTTATGACACAAAGCAGGAGGTACACTGCAGCAATCAATAAAAATTTGGTAGCTGATGTCTAGCTGTGGAAACATTGTGCAGCGCCTTTACAGTCCCTGGGCACTTAGGCCGCAAACATTGAGACACAAAGTAGAATTTTTCCCTGCAGAAAACTTTGGAAGTTTGTCCCATCCAACTACAGAAACATTGTGTGGTACCTTTTCAGTGCCTGGGCACCAGAAAAGGCAACAAACTTGAAGACACAGCACAGATTTTTAGGAAAAACTAGAAAAGCTTCCCGCACACTGGAAAATATTTATAAGATGGTGGAAAAGGTATGTGAGGAAATTAAATCACAATGCGTTAAAAGGAGACAACCTGAGAGTTTGCTGCCACCCTTATATTTCCCTAGGGATATCTGGATAGTATGTAGAGAGAGTGTGGGGTAGGCGCTGCTCTATGTATCAGTAAAAAATGGTGTTGTTAGGAATGTATTGTGTTGTGTACATATAAAGTGCTGAATATATTCCTAGTGTTGTTTGTAAACATATATACTCAAATACAAATCATATACAGTAAACCCCCGTTATATCGTGGTTCAGTTTTTGCGGTCCCGGTATATTGCTTTTTTTTTCTGTAAGACCTATTTGTATTATTTTACTAATTAAATCGTTGTTAATTAAATATTTTTGTGTTTTCCATTGCTCTTGCTCTGTCTCTCAGTATCTTTTATGTGTTTAAATGTGTTTCTATTGTTTTAAAAGTGTGCCAGAAGTGCAATAAATATAAGTGCAGACACACAGTGCTGAGACTTGTTTTCTCTTTGACACCACTAGAGGGAGTGGTGTGCAGGTAATAAATATATGTTTTAAATGAACACTTTTCCAGTGAATTAATTAATAATGCAGGATCTTTCAAGGTGCCAGTTATGCAATCCACAGATATATAAACAAATATTTGGCTAAAGTGCTGAGATAAGTAACCCTACGTGGGTGACCCAAATTATAATTTACTGTGCAAAAAATGTGCAACAAAAGCAATATAAAGTATCAGTACATATAATCTCATATTACAATGATTGTGACACTCCTAAAAAAGTCCATCAGAAATTTCTAATGTCTTTCCCAAAATTGGTGACATTGATTGGAACAGTTCACAATTCATAAATAAAGGGCATAAATCCAATTGGGGTTCTTCCCCGTGATCTTGTAGTAATTGCAGATATACACCAATGGCTAAAGTGACTTGTTCCTTTCCTTAGTGCATAGAAGGCTCGTGCAAGTGCTATCCCCCTATAGTCATGCACTCACCGCAATTCCTTACCCCTGCAGGGGTACACAGCCTTATTTGCAGTAAGGGTATCCCTCTGGTCTTCCCGGTTTGTCTTAACGGCCTCCTATGGCTTCACAGCTCATAGGATGGGAGAGTAGTATAATAAACTTCTGAACATACTACACTATGGGCGCTTTTTCTAATATAAAAAAACAATATCCACTCACAGAATGGTTAACGCTGTTCAATGTTGCGGATGTCCGGTTCCATGCGTTCCACTGCCTTCAACCACCTCAAACAAGAGTGACGCAATGACGCTGAATGTCCCGCCCTACGCGTTTTGTCAGAATGACGTCATCAGGAGCGGCGCCATATTGCCTCACCTCTGCTGTATTAATACAACCCACCTTACTAGGTAACCCCTTCACGTAACTGGCCATATTGGAGACTAATTGCCATATAAATATGTTGCTCTGGGAATGCCCAATTATTATACTAACGTTCTTTGTTTTTTCAATATGTGGGGACTCGTATCCAATTTTGTTTGGCATTGCACGTTAACGACAGCCATATTATATTCCAATCTGCCCCATATGTATTTACTGCCGGGTATAAATGATAGATGCTATAGGCATTGTTTTGACCTATAATTGAGGTAGCCCGTTTACATATAAAAATATTGGGTTGCTTTGTTAACGGTGGTGTAAGTGTCCTAAGCCATAAAATCATTTCTTTATTGACATATATAAAAAAACAATGTTACATAATCCATATATAATTAAATTACATTAAAAATATTGAAAACATATTAGAAATAAAATCCTATATCATTATATAAAAGCATGTGCAGGACCTTGTATGAAGTATATATTTTTTATTATTATGAAGTGTGCAAAAGGGGGAGTCATGACCTCATGTTGGGATGGGGAAGTAAAAATATGAACACAGGGATGTGTGTGCAGGAGGGTTTTTGTTTTGTGTGGTATGGGGGGGGGGAGATATATAAAAAATTATCAAATAAAGATAAAAATATATAGAAATTTAGAAAAAAAGGTATAAAAATATAAAATATAAAAAATATATATAAAAGAAGGGGATGTGTATATATTGAAAAAGCGTCAAAGTGACAAGGGTACACGCAATTGTATACTAATATGAGGAGACTTGATGTGGTGGGGGTACATATATTAATATTTTAAAATATGGTATGGAATGCTCCCTATAAATTATATATATATATATATATATCTTTAAAAATACATATTACGATGGGGGTACATTTATTAATATTTTGAGAATGAATAATTTATAGCAAGCCCTCCATACCAATGTTAAATGGGCCTTCTAATGATAGGAGTTGTGTCTTTTGTTATATATTTTATCTGCAAGGGAAAAACTCCATATCTAAGATCTATATCCTACAGTGTGTGCAAAAAACAGAATTTGCAAGAAACATGTATGCAAAGAATACCCCTCAAAGACAGAATTGGGGGTGGGTGGTCTAATACATGTTTGGATTTTAGGGCTCTACTGTTACAAGCCAGCTATGAAAACAAATCTATAGGACTGGGGTTGGCTTACGGGTTACTCAGAAAATAATCTAAATCGATCTCTATATTTAAACCCTCCGGCTCGATCGTATTCAGTAGAAAAATCAATTTTGTCTCATTTTGGGACACTTTTATTCTTTTTGTCCCCCTCCAGTGATCTTTTATCCGGTCTATCGCGTAAAAAATCATGCCTCCTGAATCCCGTGAATGATGTTCCTTAAGATGCAACGACACACTATGTTTGTGGAACCCTTTCTTAATATTGTTGATAGGGTCTTCTAATCTGATGTGCAGGGGCCTTGTGGTTCTGTCCACATACTGTAATTGCACAGACATTCCAGTACATATGTAACATGTGTACTGTTACAAGAGATCAATTCTCGTATTTTATATTCCCTGCAGGTAACTCTGGACTTAAATGACTGTTTTTTTTCTTGGTTGTTTTTTGCTTCTCTTACAAGCCAGACAGATTTGGCACCTAAAGAATCCCTTTCTATCAGGGCATATGTTGATATCTTTAGAGGGGGCCTATTACATTATGGACCAATTTGTTTCTTAAATTCGGTTCCTTCTTATAAATGAACTTAGGACCTTTTGGAAGGATTTTTTCAAGATTTTATCGGATTTAAGTACATTCCAATGCTTTTTTTTTTATCACTTTTTCCAATCCCTTGTATTGTTTTGAGTAATCCGTAATAAAGGCCTACTCCATATTTTTGTTATTGCCTTTGTCCTTTTCCTTAAGTAAGGTCTCTCTATCCATATTCCTTATATGTGTTTTAATATTTTCTAATTCTTTTCTGTTATATCCCTTTTCCAAAAATCTGTCCATCAGTGTATTGACCTGTTCTTCATAATCCTCCAGATTATTACAATTTCTACGTATTCTTAACAATTGTCCCTTTTTGGTATGTTGCCTATCCATTTGGGATGGTGGCAACTGTTAGTTGGTATGTACCCATTCCTATCTGTATTTTTTAAAAAAAGTTTTTGTTCCTAGTCTGTCACTCATTTTAAATAATTTAAGATCCAAAAAATTTACCTCCGTGTAACTCCACTCTCCTGTGAAACTGATTCCATATGTGTTCTGGTTAATGTCTTTAAAAAAATTCTTCCAGGAATCCTTCGTTCCTTTCCATTCCATTAAAATGTCATCTATATACCTCCGGTAAAGTTTTATTTCCCATCTTGGCTGGCGATAAATCTGTTCTTCCTCCCACTTGTTTAGAAACAGATTAGTTTCACTGGGAGCATACTTTGCGCCCATTGCAACCCCTTTTGTTTGTACGTAGTAGCTTCCCTGGTACCAGAAATAATTGCTGGTCATAGCTAACTTAAGGCCCTCAATGATGTATTCTATTTGTGCTTATTTTAAATCCATGTTTTTATGTAAGGTCCATTCCACTCCCTTGAGTCCATCATCTTGCACTATATTTGTATATAGTGAATTTACATCTATGGTCACCAGTATGTCCCCCTCTTCAATTTTAAAATCTTTAATTTCCAATAGGAGTTCTCTGCTGTCTCTTAGATAGGATTTTCCCTCTTTGACTACTGGTTTTAAAAAACAATCTAGGTACTCTCCCAATCTGGAAAACAGTGATTCTACTCCGCTTATTATAGGCCTTCCTGGGGTGCTTGTTGGTTCTTATTTACTTTCGGTACGTAGTAGATGACAGGTGTCTTGGCTGCCTCTGGGATCAGATATTTTGCTTCTTTTTTGTTAAGAAATCCTTTGTCTTTTCCTTTTTGCACATAGGTTCTCAGCTTCTTCTCATATCCTTTTCTTGGGTTGTAATTCAATTTTGTATATGTGCCATCTGTTTTTAGTACAGTTGCCACCATCCCAAATGGATAGGCAACATACCAAAGGGACAATTGTTAAGAATATGTAGAAATTGTACTAATCTGAAGGATTATGAAGAACAGGCCAATACACTGATGGACAGATTTTTGGAAAAGGGATATAACAGAAAATAATTATAAAAAATAAAACACAAATAAGGAATATGGATAGAGAGACCTTACTTAAGGAAAAGGACAAAGGCAATAACAAAAATATGGAGTTGGCCTTTATTACGGATTACTCAAGACAATACAAGGGATTGGAAAAAGTGATAAAAAAAGCATTGGAATGTACTTAAATCGGATAAAATCTTGAAAAAAATCCTTCCAAAAGGTCCTAAGGTAATTTATAGGAAGGCGCCGAATTAAAGAAACAAATTGGTCCATAACGTAATAGACCCCCCCTAAAGGGTTCAACTTATGCCCTGATATTAAGGGATTCTTTAGGTGCCAAACCTGTTTGGCTTGTAAGAGAAGCAAAAAACAACCAAGAAAAAAACTGTAATTTAAGTCCAGAGTTACCGGCAGGGAATATAAAATACGAGAATTGATCTCTTGTAACAGTACACATGTTACATATGTACTGGAATGTCCGTGCAATTACAGTATGTGGGCAGAACCACAAGGCCCCTGCACATCAGAATAGAAGAACATATCAACAATATACAGGTAATATAGTGGTTTTCTGTATTTCTGTATTAGTGTGATTGTGACTTCAGTTACAGCTAGCGAGTTAGTTTCTGTCCCAAGTAGGCTTAGGATACCCGCCACCCCCCCAATAAAGATTTAACCCCCTGATCACCCCCAGTTAACCCCTTCATTGCCATGTCACAGTGTCACTTTTATAGAGTTTTTTTCTGATCACTATTATTAGTGTCACAGGTGACATTAGTTAGCGTTAGCGTCAGTCTAGGACAGCGCAGATCCCCGCCGCATAGTTAAAAATATTAGTTAACCCCTTGATTACCACATGCACACACATACAAACACATACACCTCCATTACTAGTATAGTATGTGAACGGATCAATATCTTTGATCTGATCAGAACTATACTAGCATCCCCAATAGTTTAGGGTTACCAAAACGCAGCATTAGCAGGATCGGTCACCACACCTGCCAGCACCTGCGTTTAGCCCCTCCGCCCAGCCCACCCAGGCAAGTTCAGTAATCAATAGATTACTGTCACTTCCAAAAAACACAACACACAAAACCGCTGCGTTAGCAGAGTCAGGCCTGATCCCTGCTAGCACTAGCAGTTTTTTGGTAGCGTTTGAAATAGTCCTTGACAACCATGTGCTTTTTTGTGAGTCACACTACTGTACCTGTAAATTTAGTTGCTAAAATGTCCAAACGGTGGTACAGTAGTGAAGAGGCCTACAGCATACTGACCATGTCAGATGAGAGCGATGAGGAAGACTCACTGGCAGAATCAGGGTCAGTATACGGGTCTCTTCTAGGATCAGGCGTACCCGACCCTATTCTGGATTTGCTGAGGTGCAGGAACTGCAGGGTGCTCGTATGGAGCAGAGTGTCGGTACTAGTGCCGCTCACACTTCTGGTGAACTGGCAAGCACTGAATAAGAATAAAGCTGAACATGGTCCAGGAAATACAACAGTTAGCAAAAAAGCTCTTGTACACCAACTAAAAAAAGTATAATTGCAGTAAATGAATGCACATGCATTAACATGCATTGTGTTAAGGCAGCCCATTCACTAGAGTGTTCCGGCTAACGCACCAAAAAGGTACATGTACCGTTACTGGAAGCACCGTGCACCACTGGCAAGGTGCATTTGTATACCATTAAAAAAAAATGTCACTTCATCGCACTGATGCAGGCAACATATGCTGCCATGTGTTGTGTTAACACATCCTACTGCAGCGCAATGGTGTAATAGGATTATAAGGGACTGTTCACACCTGACCACCATAGTGCATGTATTTTTTTGCATTGAGGCATTGCTTACTGCAACAAACATTTTTATTTGTATATATTGTTTCATAGATAGTTTGTCATACAGTTCAGCTTGATGCATAAACTCCTGAGGAAGCTGAAAAAATTTGGCGAAACATGTCGAGATTGTCGCATCTGCTGTAAAATGGAATGTGCGAATTAAATCTGTTATTATTATTATTATACAGGATTTATATAGCGCCAACAGATTGCGCAGCGCTTAACAAAATGAAGGCAGACATTACAGTTACAATACAATTTGGAATAAAAGGAATCAGAGGGCCCTGCTCGTTAGAGCTTACAATCTAAAAATTATTCCAAAATGAAATTGTCTATGATTACTGTTTTTGAGACAAGAAAACTTTTTAACTGAAATAAAAGAAATGGGTAAATTTTAACAATTGTGTGATAATTAGCACCTTTAAAGTCCCTATTCTCTCTGTCCATATTTAACACACATTATGTGTTTTGGTGCACACAGTGCACTTGCATTAATTATAATTGCACAGCAATGCACCAGCATGTGCACAGTGTGCTACCATGCATTGCTATAACATGCCCATTTGCCTCAATGCAGGTAGTGTGAAAGAATGCTGATTAAAAAATGTTTGCATGCTACATCATTTAGAAGCCATGCAAAACCGATGCCTAGAGCTAGAGCAGACAAAAAAAATGTAATAAACTAAAAAAAGAAAATAAACACATAATAAAAATCTTTGTCTTTAGCATCCAATCAAGTAAAACTTTTCATTTTATGGAACACATAAACTAGAATTTAGATTTGTTACTCTGCCCAAGTGTTTCAAATGTGTGCTCCTTTTCAGCAGTTTTCATGAATTAGCCCCTAAAGAGTTAAATAATGTAAAAAAACAATAGAAGTGAAATAGAAATTAAATATTTCTTTATAGATATTATCTGTTCTCAGCTGCATAAGAGCTGGGGGAGGAGAAACAGCATCACACTGGACTTCCCAGTGAATAACTGTGCGGATCAGGGGGCATCAGCAGAAGTTTGATCATTGGAGGAAAGCAGGCTGAGTTCCCAGCATAGCCAGAGAACTGACCAAGTGTTCTCAGACACATATTAGGAATATGAAATGCTGGGTTACATATTCTTTAAATCAAACTGTATCCACATCTAAACTATAATCATGTTTTTGCTGAAAACAAGTAATGGGGGTAATGGGGTTAAGGATGAAGCTGCATCATGACACTCAGAGAATAGAGAACAAAGCACACGAACTGGAGTCAGGTGAATGCTTGTCCTGTTTGGAGCTAGTGGCCGAGAGCTGCATGTGGTAATGATCTTACTGGAAGGTTAAAACACCACTACATCTAAAGACTGGTAAGCTGCAATATATTACATTTTTGTTTTTGGGTTTAGAAAAGCTTCATATCTCCAAACGACTGGAAACACCACCTTCACAAATGTTATTCCATAGACCCATCAGAGTAATAAGTTAAAGTGGAGCTCCACCCAAAAGGGGAAGCTCTGCTTGTTTGCCTTCTCCCCCCCCTCCACTGCCACATTTGGCCCCTTTCAGGGGGGAAATAGTGGCTGGTACCCACTCCCACTTCTGGCTGACTTCGCTGTAGTGGCTCTCCTGCCGAGCCATTCACAAAGTGCAGCGCGCTTTGAGCATGTGCAGTAGGGAGCCAGCTGTGAAGCCAGAAGGCTTCACTGCCAGTTTCTCTTAGCCAGGATGGTGGTGGCAGCACCCGAGAGCTGATTGAAAAATCAGCTCAGGGGAAGACACCGCTAAATTTGTGAACATGTAAGTGTCCTAATATTAAAATTCAGTAGCTACAGTATTTGTAGCTGTTGACTTTTCATTTTTTTTCTAAAGGAGCCTGGAGCTCCGCTTTAAATAAGGAATGACTACGGCAAAGCGGTTTGTGACAGTCAACTGAGGCAAGTATACAATAAAATTCTATTCTTTTCTCCTATGTTGTGATAGAATACTGAAGGTGCAAATAGCAGTATGTGAAAAAATGCTTAAGATAGTTCTTTTTGTTTTGGCCATATGGTTGGGGTCATTGTCATGCTGCAGAATGAGTATGATCGATCACATGCCTTCCTCATGGTATTGCATGATTGAAAAGAATCTGCAGATCCTGGTGCCGTACGCACCCTGGTACCTTCTTTCATATGCTGTGGACATGTCCCACCATTCAATCCTTTTGGCTCCAAATGATAACGTTCCTGCACGACCATATGGGTTCCCCGCTCCAGCTAGACCCCAAGATATGTATTTTAGGTCTCTTTCCTGATGACGATATTTACAAATTTATGACTGTATTTCTCCAGGAAACCCTTTTTTTATGCCCGTAGGCTCATAGCTAAATTGTGGATGCATGCACAGCCCCCCACCTTTCGGACTTGGCTATCAGAGGTTAACTCGATCCTCCCATATAAGAAACTGATCTATCACCATAGAGGTTGCCCATCCAAATATGACAAGGTCTGGGGATGATGGATGGAAATCTCCCGCACATCTGTTGATTAATACCCGTGTTTGCCCCTAGGGTTCTAGTGTCCATTGGCTGCTGAGTGCCCCTCATTGCTTGGTATGGGATGGCTCTTGGACGATCTCTTTGGCGTATT
Organism: Pelophylax lessonae; assembly: GCF_965119305.1. Lineage (NCBI taxonomy): Eukaryota > Metazoa > Chordata > Amphibia > Anura > Ranidae > Pelophylax > Pelophylax lessonae. Next base: position 297,440,185 of record NC_138771.1, read on the forward strand.
GCTCTGTAGTTCCCTCATCTCATTCTCAGTCTCGGCATTGCGAATGCCGTATTGTATGATGTATATTTAAATATGTTCCTTGCCGTTCATTATTTGCCCTCTACAGACTTACGTTGTCCCTCTGTTTTGCTTTATCTTGGACACTGTTGTACCATGTTATTATGTTGTGTACCTCAATAAACTTTGTTTTGCAAGTAAAAAAAAAAAAAAAAAAAGAATCTGCAGATACATCTCAATGGTGAGGATGTTATTCCTTATTCCATTTGCAGAAATGCAGCCCCAAATTGCAGTAAATCTCAACTATTCTTTCCTGTTGTCTGCAGACATTTTTCATATGCAATACTCCTGCCCTTTGGTGGACAAACTGCCTTTTATTAGAGCCAAATACAGGTATATCACTTTTTGACTTAGCCCTCATTGGCTTCCTTCAAGATCATGTCCAAAAAAAACCTTCTCTGGACTGTAGATGGGTACACCAGTTGTTTTTGCCAGTTCAGAATGGTACTGGACATCATCTGCATAGAAGAAAAGTAGACATAATGTATTTCTCATCTTCTACATTTCTTGCTCTGACCACTTTGTTACTGTTACTTTACAACCTTGTTTGTGCTTCTGCACAAGAGCTTGGACAGAATATAAAAAACACCTGGCTGTCACAATATTTCAGCTGGGAGGGACCTTGCTGATGCATGATGACCACTATATTCACATCTCCACATATTCACATCAGTGCCTAACCTCACAAATGAGCTTCTGGAAGAATGGTCAAATATTCCCATAGACACACTCCTAAAACTTGTGGACAGCCTTCCCAGAAGAAATTAAGCTGTTATAGCTGCAAAGGGTGGGCCAATTCAATGTTGAACCCTACGGACTAAGACTGGGATGCAATTAAAGTTCATGTATGTATAAAGGCAGGCATCCCATTGACAATATAGTGTATGTGGTAGTTTTTTTTATTCAAGTATAAGTTTCCAAACAGAATCTTTGAAACATATATCTATAACTTTCATAAGGTTACCCTTAAATAAAAGCTAAAACATATTATACACACACATACTGTATATACATAAGGAGGTAATTAAAAACATTAACAAAATATGGATGGCAATAAAAAGACAGACAGAGCTATGAGATCTTCCAATCTCCAATAAAAGGAGATTATCATTGTCAATGTCATAAATGTCAAAACTAGAAAAAAAAAATCTGAATACAACATTTGTACAGAAAGTTAACACTGTGGTATCACATACCACAATAAACTCTGCACTGAAAAGTTTGTTGTAGGAATACATTATATCACATTTCTAAACCAACTTTCTTTCTTTCCCTTTTTTCTCTCCTCACTTTTTTGACCTGATAATCAGTATTAATCCCAATTTAAAAGGGTTAGTTAAGAAGTAATAATAACCAGTAAACAAAGTACTGGAGATAATCACGTAAGTATAACAATAAAGAGGGAATTAAAGTATTTCAAACTTTTTTTATATACACTAAATGTGATCTTAATACAAATAAACTTGTCATGTAATGATGTTTCAAAAACTATGTTTCTATGTATGGTTTGTAATTATCTTTTTGCACAGGGGAAAATGTTTTAATTATCTTAACTAAATGCTGAAAACAATAGACTAGCCCTGGAAGTCCCCAGGAGTAATTACTGACCTCTCTAAAAATAAAGTTTCTTAGATGATGTTACATGAAAACTAGCTAGCACAGTGAATGATAAGACAGGAAACATTTGTGAATCTTTGGAACCCATGAATTAGGTACATACAAAGCTAACAGCCTCCCCCAGAATGTTTTTTTATTATTTTAGGAAACGATAGATACATAGCATTATGGAATCCGAGCATGAATAGTTTTGAGGAGGGCACAGCTGTCTTCATTTCTTACTCTCCTTTTTCCTCTTTCGGTAGTTGCTGCTTTGTTATGAAGAGTATTTTTAGACTACATCTGGCTAAATAAAAAAAAAACACCAACAAGTTGGAACTGATTATCAGGAGGAGATGTACAGCGCATGTGGAAAGTATTCACAGCGCTTCACTTTTTCCAAATTTTGTTATGTTACAGCCTTATTCCAAAATAGATTGAATTCATTATTTCCCTCAAAATTATACAATACCCCATAATGACAATGTGAAAGAAGTTTGTTTGAAATTTTTGCAAATGTATGAATGTATCAATACTATGTTGAAGCACCTTTGGCACCAATTACAGCCTCAAGTCTTTTTGAGTATGATGCTACAAGCTGAGCACACCTATTTTTGAGCAGTTTCTCCCATTACTCTTTGCAGGATCTCTCAAGCTCCATCAGGTTGGATGGGGAGCATCAGTTCACAGCCATTTTTCGTTCTCTCCAGAGATGTTCAATTGGGTTCAAGGCTGGGTTCTGGCTGGGCCACTCAAGGACATTCACAGAGTTGTCTCCTAGTGGCTCCTTTGTTATCTTGGCTGTGTGCTTATGGTCGTTGTCTTGTTGGAAGATGAGGTCTAGAGTGCTCTGGAGCAGGTTTTCATCAAGGATGTCTCTGTACATTGTTGCATTCATCTTCCCCTCTATTCACACTAGTCTTCCAGTTCCTGTCACTGAAAAACATCCCCACAGCATGATGCTTCCACCACAATGCTTCACTGTAGGGATGGTATTGACCAGGTGATGAGCGATGCCTGGTTTCCTCCAGACATGACGCTTGCCATTCAGGCCAAAAAGTTCAATCTTTGTTTCATCAGACCAGAGCATTTGGTTTCTCTTGGTCTGCGAGTCCTTCAGGTGCCTTTTGGCAAACTCCAGGCAGACTGTCTTGTGCCTTTTACTGAGGAGTGGCTTCTGTTTGGCCACTCTACCATACAGGCCTAATTGGTGGAGCTCTGTCAGAGTGACCATTGGGTTCTTGGTCACCTACCTGACTAAGGCCCTTCTCCCCCGATTGCGGAGTTTGCCCGGCAACCTGCTCTAGGGAGAGTCCTGGTGGTGCCAAACTTTTTCCATTTACAGTTGATGGAGGCCACTGTGCTCATTGAGTGAAGCGCTGTAAATACTTTCTGGATGCACCATATGTACTATACTGAAATCACAACTGAAATAAAGATACCTTTTGTTGTATATTGTAAGGATTACATATTACATTTTAAAGATATTGTTAGGGTCAGGCATCCAGAGCACATGCCTTGCAACTCTTGCAGGGTGCCCCAGGTCCACAACACTGTGATTACTATCAATGTTTTTATCTTAAACTTCACTACACCATGATATCTGAAGTCTACAAAACTGAGACCATAGGGTAATAAAGGCTATGCACTGATTTATTGTGGAATAATGTGTACTGGAGGAAGGTGGGAGAGATGTGTACTGGGAGATATGTATATTGGGGGGAAGATGTGCACTGAAAAGGGGGTGAGAGAAATGTGTCCTGGAGCAGGGAAGAGAGATTTACTGAGTGGGGAAAGGATGTGTGCTAGAGGGGAGATGTGTATTGAGCGAATTTGACCCTTACACTCTATTTAATGCATGCTGGCCTGTACATTACATACCCTTGACCACTGCACCACCTGGTACACAGTGTTATACAATTCTGACCCCTGCACTTTGTGCATTATGTACAAAAGCTTTTCCCAAACTTAAAAAAATGGAAGGTAAAAATGCAAAAAATCCTTCACAAAATGTTTCCTTTAAATAAATTATTTTTTATTGACTTGCAATGTGCCTTTGAGCTTTCTAGAAAACTTTTCTTCTCCAGAGGAATCAATCTCCAAGCACATCCCCCTCCATCCTTGCATGTCTTAGCCCTGTCCTCCACTGGGAGTGTCTAATAATTTTTTTGCTGGCCTAGCTCCTCTGCCCCTCCCTTCACCTCCCTACATAACCTTTTACGTAGCATTCAGGGGAGGAGTAAAAGGGAATACTATAGAGTGTCGCAACCAAAATTGTCCCGCTCTTGTCTTCACAAGGGAGAATTTTACTGGTATACTAAATGCATAAAATATGTTAAATTCACATATAGTTTTATTAGAAGATATTTGTTGAAACTGAGGGTTTGAGACCATGTCTCTTTAAAGATAACCACTACGATTAGTTTAAACACTTACTTTGGGCAAGCTTGGGTCAAATGAAGTATCCAGATGCCACCTTTGTGTGGCCAGTGGGGAATCTGGAATTCCCTTTTGTAGCCTATGCTACATATAATGCACAGCATCCTCTTTTGGAAGGTGCTCAGTCTACTTTCCCTGTGTGCACTAGACCCAAGTATTGCTTGCTCCTGCACCTCCGTTACTCAGGAGAAACCTTGAATTTTTTTCAATAATGACCAGTTATTTTCTGATTGGCCAAAGGGGTAGAGGAGGGGCAGATGACATTAAGGTCTCCATCTCAGAGAAATACTGTACATTTACTTACCTAGACATTATAACTGAATAAACTGAAAATTTCTATCAAATACTGTACAATTTTCTCTGGTGTACTGAGGTTGTTGTAATTAAAATGTAAAATGTTTTTAGTTTTCAATAGAGTGAAGAAGTGTTAAACCATATGCTGAGATTTTTTTCTATAGTCTGCATCTCCTCTGGGAATATTTACCCTCTTTATTTGTTCTGTGACCATTGTCACCACTGTCTGTGGTGGATATTTCCAGGGGAATGGAGGCTTAATTTTGGTGGATCCCAAAGGGGACCTCCATACAATTGAGGGGAGATTTATTTCCTCATTGTTACCTTCTTCAACATATTATTAAACAAAACAATCCTTCAAATAAGGAACCTTTGCCTCTGCCTCCCCCCTCTCTTTAGTATAATGTTGCCTTTCTTTGAGTCTTTGCGGTCCATTCTGATCCCCCCTCCCCCCTCCACCAATGTTGGGATGTTCATGTGATCACCCGTGTACCCCCCAAAGACACCACAGCTCAGGGCTCCATGGTGAATATCACTATTTTTAGGGATGCTGTGACAAGCAAATGTGTTTCTTAATTTAAAGGTTTAGATCTCCCTCTTCTCAAGACGCCCTGAAGAAGATCTTAAATTGGAATGGTTGAAATGTGTAGGGGCTGTTAAATGCATTTGTTTGACTGTTATTCCATGCTTTTGTATGGATGAATGGATAAATTATTCCAATATGGGGGATCATGTTTATGGCTTTGCCAGAGCTACCACATAGGTTTCTAGTACATATATGATGATTTTAGGAATTTTTTGTACAATAAAGTATATTCTTTTTTATATTAACAAATGTGTACTATGTTGTAAGCTGCGTTAAAGTCCCAAGGGGTATATTCTTTCTCTCTAACCAATGTTGTTTGGGGTACAAGCAGTTGATACTCTAGTTGTTTGTATCTTATCACCTTTAGAACACCTGGAAGGGGGTTTAACGCTTCCTTACTCAATCTAAAATGAAATATTATACTAAATACTAGGGGGATGATTACTAAAGGCAAAGAGGCTATTGTATCAGCAAGGTACATGCAAGGTACTTTTTAGAGGGACTTTGCCCAAGAGCCTAATGAATGAGATTAAGCTCTGCTGCCTTCCATCATCCAATTATCTACAAGCAAAAATGCAGATTTTATTTATTTTTCTTTAACATGACTGGGCATTCTTTGCAAAGTGAAACCTCCGTACTAAGCTCTGGGGCAATTCCCCTTGAAAGTAAACAGCCTATTTGCCTTTAGCATACCATCTCCTATGTATGGCTATACATACACCATATTACATCAAACCACATACACACTCTAATTATCACATTATTATAGCTGTAGCAATATATAATAGATGATGCAGCAAGCAGTTCTACATTTTATTAGATAACAATTCCTTGCCATTGTGCTTCATATAAACCAATTGATAGAAGACCTCTTATCAAAATCAAAACAAAGTTAATACGATCAAGTATTTTGCTGGTCTGCAAAAAAGAGGTAGCTCATTAATTTTAAAGTGTTCTTTAATCACAGAAACAGGTGCATTTGATGTATATGTTAAAAATGCACTGCAAGCAGCTTTGTCTTAGTAGAAATTAAACAGCAGTACATCAATAATTTATCAGTTTATTAACTCTTTAAAAGTAATTAATTATCTTCATTGAGGTGTATCTCATTTGAATAGCTGTTCTTCGCAACTTTATCAAGACTTTTTTTTCATTTAAAGTTCTGAATGCATATATTTCAACTGCTGTGTCAGTTGTTCTTTGCAGAGCTAGCAGTAGTTTTATAACTATCTTCTATTTTATTTTTTATTTATATCAAAATACCTCTAATAGTAGACCTCAACAGACATAATGTATCATAAAATATTTGTAAAATGAGTTGTATTGTAGATAAAATAGAAAGTAACTAACCTAAAAACACAGGGTCAACTTATAAATCTGCCTGATACTTGCTGCAGTGGCATGCAGGGAGGTAGGTGCCCTGGCCAGCATTCTTGCTGACTGCTGTGTGAGTGTGTGAGCAGTGTACTGAGGCTGGGGCACCTGCCTTTCTGCATACCACTGAACCAAAAATCAGGCAGATTTATTAAGGGGAAACTGTTTCAATGTATTACAACAGCCAGCTGTTTTACACATTACAGATCCTTTGATTCTTGTGAACTTACAGTTAACCCACGCCCCTGATGACATCAAACGTATGACGAAACCGGTCGGGCGAGTCAGATGTGACTCAACCACACCCCCAACAGCTGGCTTTTACGATCTGCTATGCTTAAGGAGATGTCGCTTTCCCTTGATCCTTGCATTTGATTTTAAACGCTTATGATGTGCTTCTGAAATGTGAGTTTGATACTTTTATGGTTTAATAAATGGATTGTGTTTTATGGAGTTACACTATGCCCCTGTCATCGTTTTTTCATACATGCTAATTGGATATCGGATCTGAGCTGCCTGGCACTAGTGAAGTGACATCCTGTGGTTTGTTTTGGTATTACTATTAAGCCTAAAAAGGTTTACCTATTAATTTGGGTGACCAACTTGCTCTGGTAAGCTGCTAATTCGCTCCTTTGGTGATCTTTACACGGGTGTCTCTTCAATATCCCTGGTTTATGTGAAAACTATACCTACCTGCTGGGACTTGTGGCTCCTTGAATTCTTGAACTTTATATCACAATTAAGGAATCTGTTTGGACACTGTTTTGGTCGCTCCTTTTTTTTGCATGGACTTTTGTTTTTTCATATATGTTTTTTTGGACACCAATAATAATTAATATGTTTGTTTATTGCTTAATATCACAGTAATTCTCCTTGCATTTCGATCACATGTTTTTTTGGCACTAATTTTATTATTTGTGTCACCTAATAATTCATATTGTTTGTTAGCGCTGCACATATTGTTATTATATAACCCAAGAGGATTGTATATTGCGTAATTTCTTAGGGATTCTTTTTAACCCTTGGATATTGCTGAAGACAAGTGAGTTACTTTTTATCTTATCTACATTACAACTACTTTTATGAACAATTTTTGATACATTATATCTATTGCTAGAAGAAAATTAGTATGGATTTTATTAAGGACTTTTAAAGGAGCTCTACTATGACTCAGCCACTACAGATTTTTATTAAGTACACTTTTATTAATTGCTTGCTAAAGAACATTTACATGTCTTTTCTTTATACAAAAAAAAAAAAAGATTTTCAAATAAGCCAACATTAGTATGAAATGCCTATTTGGAAGACAGAAGTTATTCACACCAGAGCCCAGCCACTATATGGAGAGGTAAAGATATGGCCTTATGGCCTGAACTCCTCCTGCCTATGCTCCTTTGACGTGTTTCGCCCTGCCTACAGGGCTTATTCATATGATTAAGCCCCATATAGTGGCTGGTTTCCTGTGTGCAGCAATTTTTCCTTCTGTCTTCCAATCTGTTTTAGCTAGCCTGGATGAACTTGTTTGACCATCGGCAGGGGGAAATTTTGCAGTGCTTTGAGGTGCATTCAAGTTTTTATATATAGGTCACATTAAATGCCTGTTGGAACTTCATAAATGACATATTCAGCTGATTTACTGTTGCTGTCTTGATACATTTATTTTTTCCAGTGTACCAGTAGCCCAGAACCTAGGGCATCCAATGTGCAATTATTTGCTTAGAGCTCCAAAAAGCAGAGCACTATCCTAAAATTTCAGATTCTATAGGTAGATGATATTTATAGTGGAGTTAGGCACACAGGCCCACATTGAGAGGTGGTGGAGGCATACCAGATCTCTGACTTCAGAGCTGAAATGCACCCTTTGCAAATTGGGGTCTCCACATTTGTATGCTCCTGGATCACTTAAAATAACATAAAAATCTTTATTAAAAGTCCCCCACCAGCCAAATACAAACAGATTATATATACAATATAAAAAAATACAATATAAAGGTTGGCTAGAAAATAAATACTTAGCTTGTACTATCTTCCAACACTTCTGGGACATCACTGTGTTTCATGTGAGAACACCCTCCTGCAATGGGCTGGAGCACAGTAATGTGTCATTTGAGTGCACAGCACTTCTTAGAGGCATGGTGATCTCACCATAATCTCTTGGAAGCAATAGAAACAGAGCCACTGCATGTTTCCTTTTTTTAGTTTTTTTTTTTCATTTAGTACTGTCCGTGATAGTTTTTTTCTACAATGTTATAAGGTTAATACCTGTAATGATAGAATTCAAAATATTGATCCCTTGTTTACTTACCATGTTTTATTATATCTTTTTCTCTACATTTAGTCCAAGCTGTCCAGCAAAATTTACAGTGATAAAGGCTGAAACAAACTATACCAGTTTTGGAGTGCATATAAGTGTTACCTTGTATTCATGTGGTTTAAATCTTCTTAGGAAAAAAATATTGCTCCAACCTTTTGAACACCCCTGGCAGCGATACAAACTGCAGACAGTTTTTTGTACAATAGTGGTGCATGAAAAGTTTGCTTCAAGTACTACCACATTACACAAACACATTTTATTTCTTTATTATAACTTTTTACAGTTTGAAAATTTTATTTTTGGTTTTAGAAATTAAAGGGAAACAAAAAGATTGATTTTATCAGATACTTTACCGCAGGCAATGCAACATCAAATGATATATTTTGCTATACAGAGGAAAAATCTAACACAATAAAAAATAGCAAATATTTTTTAACATATCACATATCAGAAAATGGTAACAAAATAAGTAAAAGTGACAACATAGTATAGCTCAGGTAAACTGTGACACTACCCAATCTAACAGGCTTCCCTTCATTAACATACAGCCGTGAGTCAGGTCAAAGACTCTCTCCAGCCTGATTAATGATGGCAAAGTGATGTCAAATGGAGCCTGTGAAATGAAGGAAATTATAGCTGTGAGAGAATCATTTTTCTTGTCATAGGCAAGCATCACATCCATTTTCTCACTTAAGAAGATTAATATCGCAAAGCCAAATTTTGCTGCAATACCCACCAAACTGAAAGGAGTACAGAATGAGAGACACTAAGTAAATTTATGATAAACAGTAAATAATTAAATTATAGAATGTGTACCATGTAGAATTATGCAGCATTTGTTTTGTGGCATTAATTTTATGAAGATATTTAGAATGAAAAATATAAATGAGAGTCTAACCTGAGTTACCGATTGTGGATCAGAGGCAGAAGAAAGCAAACCCTGAGCTTCAGAACAGCATTCCAAGATCAATGTCTGTAAACAGAAAAAGAAAATGTGACTGCTTTATAAGAAACAGGTGAGCACCACTCACATACTATATGAATAAACAAATGGTCGCCCAAAAATAAAAATGCTTGTAGTGATACTAGAGAAGTGTTAATCGCCATAATTCATTCATATAAATAATATATATATATCATGCCACTGTATTTTGTTTTTTTTAAAAATGCTCAAGGTACCTTATACCTGGAGCACTGTTGTGTGGTCTTATGATCTTTCCCTGTTCTTTGACATCTGCAGAGAAAGATCCTTGGGGGAGGCTTCTATTACTCTGCTGATATATATGTTCCCTACAGTGTGAGTCTGTGTCTGTACAACCATGATTGGGAAGGATCTGCCCAGCCCTGATTCAGAATTCTAAACAAATTATAAATATAAAAAAAAACAGTTTTACAGCTCCCTATCAATCTTTATTTAACATCAAATGTGTATTTTATGTGCATTAATGTGGCATAGGCAGAGTCAAATATGACACTAGCTTTTATTTTGTACAGATGGCATCTGTATCCAAGTCTCTTTTTTTTACTTCACAGGTATTCACAATTGAGTTTGATATATTTAATACTTATTTATATTCGGCTTTTCTGTAAGTTTCTTAGTGAATATAATCAATCAGCATATTATATCCCACACCCATGGTGTTTTACAATTGGAGGACATGGAGGAGGAAGGAGGGGAGTGTCATTTACCATTGTGTAAATGCCCACATGTGTATTTCATAGTAATATGGGCTGCACATGTAAGAAACAGGAGGAAATTAAGAGCTTAGAAGGCAACTGAAACTGGAGCATGCTCATTAGATGAGCACAGCTGGTTTACATTATCCCAGGCTGCAATAGAGGCACAGAAAAGATGACAGGGACAGCTTAAGGCAGGATCAACCAGGTATATTTCCACAAAATTAATGCTTTAGTGACTTTGTGAGTATGCACACTCTGTTATATAACAGAGTTTAATGAAAAAAAGGAAAGTTATGGCACTACTCAATCAAAAACCAAAAATCATATATCATAATAAAAAACATAAATGAAACATTCCAATCTTGTGAAAGTCCCAAACACTGTAACAAAATCTTCACAAAGCAATCCAATCACCGTGATGAAAAAAATGTGTGTTGTTTTGAACACTCCTTACACTGTGCTCCACAGGAGATCCTGTGGTAATATCAGCTCTAAAGCCCAGAATTTTCTCCAGATATCTCTCTCTCTCTCTCTCTCTCTCATACATCATTTAAAAAACAGACCCAGGAAGAGTATAAAAGAGCATCATCATGCAGCAGTATGTTTATTTAAAACTAAAGCCAATAATAAAGTATTGTGCACTTACATTTATTAGTGCTATAAGTCAGCACCAACATATACAGCCTCAATGCGCGCTTGCCGTATACTCCAAAAGCGGCATGTATTTCAACAGCCAAATGTGCGACCCAAGATGAACTGGTAGTGACATTAGAAAAGGCAGATGTGCAGCCTCATTTCATCAGGAAACGTGCCTGTCGCCATCTTTTTGGAGCCCTAAATACCCCACCTCTGTTTTATATTTGTTGAATTGGGATCTCCCTCATTAATTGCCAATAATGGTTTGAGACGTTAAATTTTACGTTTCTACATACCCAAGATCGGCATTAGATGTTGGTATCTCACTTTTACAAAAATGCAATTACATAACTCAACACTTTAAAAAATAAATGCCTATAAAATATTTAAATATTACTCCAATGATCTTGTTTTCACAAATAATCAACTTTAATATAACAATTAAGCTTAGAAAAAAATAGGTATATAAAAAAACCTACTGTAGAGCCATAATTCACAGCAATTTATTCCTAAAACCATGTTACATGTTAACATAGTGACCTACAGTGTAATACCCTTTCATGTAATGCCTTTTAATGACACTGAAATCAACACCACCTAGTGGTATATTATCATATTATAAAATTGTTAACACTCGTGCCAATTAATGTGTAAATATTATTAAATAAATTCAGGGAAGTGCAGCTGCTACACGTCCACAAGGGAAAACAATAAAGCTAAAAATTGAAGATAAAAATCCACAACTCTAGCAGTGCAAAGTTCCTATATATAAAGTGCATCCGTGTTTAAGTCCTCCTAAACATCACATATAAAGTGCATCCATGTCTAATATGCTCCTACGCATCACATATAACAAATCAGTGCATATGATTATAAAAACGTATACAAATAAATAATAAATTATTGTGCAATATTTAAATAAAAGTGCCGAAGTGCTCTGTGTAACCCAAAAAGTCCAATACAAAAAGTCCAACAGCTGTGTCATTTGCGCAAATGTTTAGCAAAACAATATTTTCGCTAAAAATACACTAAAAAACATTATAAGCAGATAAAAACACAGCCCATTTTACAAAATTTCTACTAAATATAAAAGCTAACCTGTATTGAGTTAAAAAAAACACTATTTGTAAATTTTAGATTGCGCCCTTTTGCGAAATGGTGAAAATCAAAGATACGCAAAAATGAAAATATCCAAATTTCTATAAAAATCTAGAGGTTTTTATTGTTCCCTTATATCGTTTAGAGTTTGTTTAAGAACCCCAAACCATATATTTTCTGAAAGCACATGACCTGTAGAATAAGGAAAAAGTGCTACTGGTTTTAATGCCCTGCGATATTTGCATAAATGTTTATCAAAACAATATATTTGCTAACAATTCTCTAAAATCATTTTTAGCAGATACAAAGCATATTTTACAAAATTCCTGCTAAATTCCTACTAAATATAAAAGTGTATCCTGTGTTGAGTTAATAAATAACAAATATTTGTCATTTTTAAATTACGTCTTTTTGCGAAATGGTGAAAATTGAATGTACGCAAAAATGTAAATAACCACATTTCTCTAAAAATCTGAAGGTTTACATTGTTCCCTTACAGCTTTCAGAGTTTGTTAAAGACCCCCCAACCATATATTTTCTGAAAGCATAGGACAAGTAGAATAAAAGGAAGGTGCTACTGAATGTTTACCAAATCAAGATTTTCACAAAAAATACACTTAAATCATAATTAGCCGATACAAACACAGCACATTTTACAAAATTCCTGCTAAATTCCTTCTAAATTTAAAAGCTTAACCTGTATTGAGTTAATAAATAACAAATATTTGTAAATGATAAATTGCACCTTTTTGCAAAATGGTGAAAACTGAACATACACAAAACTATAAATAATCAAATTTCTCTAAAAATCTGGAGGTTTTCATTTTTTATTTTTAACTTTCAGAGTTTTTCAAAGACCCCCAAACTATACATTTTCTGAAAGCAAAGGGCCAGTAGAATAAATGGAAGGTGCTACTGATTTTTAAGGCCCCACGATATTTGCGCAAATGTTTAACGAAACATTATTTTCACTACAAATGCACTAAAATCCTTATTAGCAGATACAAACACAGCAAGTTTTACAAAATTCCTGCTGAGTTCCTTCTAAATATAAAAGCTAAACCTGTATTGAGGTGATAAATAACAAATATTTTTTTACATTTTAAATTGTGCCTTTTTGAGAAATAGTGAAAATGAGACGTACGCAAAAATTTCTCTGAAAATCTGGAGGTTCCTTTTTTTTCACTTACAGCTTTCAGTTTGTAGAAGACCCCCCCACCCCAAACCATATATTTTCTGAAAGCACATGGCCGGTAGAATAAAAAAAAGGCACTACTGGTTTTTAAGGCACCGCGATATTTGTGCAAATATTTATCAAACCAATTGTTTCAACTAAAAATACACCAAAATCATTAATTAGATGGATTCATACATGGCAAAATGTACAAAATTCCTGCTAAATTCCTACTTAATATAAAAAGTAAACCTATATTGAATTAATAAATATCAAATATTTGTACATTTTAAATTTAACGTTTTTGTGAAATGGTGAAAACAGAAGGTACGCAATGCTGTAAATAAAAACAATTTACTCCAGAGGTTACCATTTTTCACTTACAACTTTCAGAATTTGAAAAGACCCCCAAACCATGCATTTTCTGAAAGCACATGACCTTTAGAGTAAATAAAAGTGCTACTGATTTTATGGGCCCCGCAATAATTGTGCAAATGTTCATCGTATTGCTATTCATCGTAATTCCCAGCCGTTTTTCTGGTTATGGGTCCCCCTGGGTTACTGCTAGCAACAACAGCACATTTAACCGCTTGCCGACTGCGCACAGTATATTTACTGCGGCAGTCAGCCCCGGCCAGGCAGAGTGACGTAGATCTACGTCGCTAGCCTGTGACCGGCTTTTGAGCCAATAGCGAGTGAGCGCCTGCCCGCCCCGGCTCGTTCACAGAGGAGTCCGCGCGTGTGACTGGCGGACCCGATGTCCGCCGGTCACACTACGATCGTCGGTAGAGTGGGAGAAAGGCGGGCGGCTTATGTAAACAAGCCGCCTGTCATTCTCCCCTGTGTAAAAATGGAGATCAGACGGTTCTACTATGTAGAACCGTTGATCTCTGTTTTTACAATTAGAGACTTGTCCCATCACAGTTAGAAACACGCCCCTAGGACACACTTAACCCCTCCCTCTCCAATACAGTTAACCCCTTCCCTGCCAGTGTCATTTTTACAGTAACAGTGCATATGTATAGCACTGATTACTGCAGTAATGTCACTGGTACCCCCAAAAGTGTCAAAAATGTCAGTCAAGGGTCCGATCTGTCCGCCGCAATGTTGCAGTACCGCAAAAAAAATTGCAGATCGCCGCCATTACTCGTTAAAAAAAAAAACACCAAAAATGACAAAAATCTTTCCCTTTGTTAGTAAACGCGATAACTTTTGCGCAAACCAATCAAAATACGTTTTTTGTGATTTTTTTACCAAACATATGTAGCATAAAACAAATTGGCCGAAAATGTTAAAAGATTTTGATTTTTACATTTTTTTGGGGGGGAATTTCATATAAAAAAAGTGAAAAATATTGTTATTTTTGCAAAATTTACGCTCTTTTTTTGTTTATAGCGCATGATCAAAAAATCGCACAGGTGATCAAATACCACCAAAAGAAAGCTCTGTTTGTGGGAAAAAAAGGACGTGAAATTCGTTTAGGTACAGCGTCGTACGACCGCGCAATTGTCCGTTAAAGTCACACAGTAAAAAATCGCAAAAAAAACCCTGGTCAGGAAGGGGGTAAAATCTTCGGGGGCTTAAGTGGTTAAGCATGTTTCTCCAAGTGTGAGCACTGAGACAATGACCAGTCCAGTATCTTTGGGTTTTTGTATTTATTTTGAATAGGAGAAGGGATGAGTGGGATACTCCCTGAACTGAACTATGCACAATTTAGCGGGGACACTTGAAAAACGCTATTTGGCCCTGACTTGCCTATCAACACTGGCTTGACGCTAGACAACGCTGGCCAGATGCCTGGTAATGCTGAACTGACTTGTGACTACTTTCTGACTAAAGAAGTCCTCTTTGAGCTCCCTTAAGCACTCTTGCTGAGGTAGCTACATGTATACTCTGCTGCACTGCTGAACACTTCAGGGCCCACACCGGCGCCCCCTTTCTCTCAATTATCTTCAGGGCTTAGACACAGGCACCCCCTTTCTCTAAGCCTCTTCTACTGGTTAGCTGGCTCCCAGATACCTTTGACCTTCTGGAGTGGCCCCCTCTCCTAGGCAGATTCTCTGGAGTGGCCCCCTCTCCTAGGCAGATCCCTGGGCAGTTTTAAATACTCACAACACTATTTTTCCAGGAAACTTCTGCCCAGCAGCTCCACTCAGTCCACAGCACTTTGGATCCTTCCTGCAGCCCAGCTCAACCTCCGGTCCTCTAGGCCGACTGCCCAGGACACCCTCACTTGCTCTGACAGGAGGAGAGACAGCCGTCAGCCTCCTCCTGGGACTCTACTTCCCGCCAAAGACCCCCTGTCACATGCTCCCCTCAGGCTTATATCGGATCCCAGGGTGCATTGCGGAAAACCCTGCCCACTGAGACAGCTATAAGCCCTGGTGCACTATTGGCCAGGTTTCCTCCACTGTCCAATAAGAGCCCTCTCATTGGACACAGTGGGGAAACTCCCCAGACTCAACAGACCACACCTGGAAACACATGACAGCCTCACTAACTGAATCAGGCCCCCCTGATAAGCAGATAGGGCCACATATATGTTTTTCCTAGAACCTACCTAGGAGGGTGCTACACTATATTCACAAAAAATACACTAAAATCATGAATAGTGCACATAAACACAACATTATCTTACAAAATTCCTGCTAAATTACTACTAAAGCATCACTCACATGTGGCATACTAAAGTGTACGCCCATGGAGGGCCAGGTTTACCTGCACAGAGATGCACAGGTGTTCCGTGCATCCCCGTACAGGAAGTCCCATTTATGTCAACTGGGATGCAACAGCTGCACAGGCATGGCTGCTGTTCCCAATCTGACATCCATGTGGGTGTTGGTGCATGACCCCAAACACAGACAGTGTGAGCTCAGGGACATGACCTACATAGATGTCAAATTGGGAGCAACGGCTCTGTTCGTGCAGTTGCTACATTCCAAATTACATCAATGGGACTGCCTGCACAGAGATGCATGGAACACCTGTGCATCCCTGTGAAGGTACGCTGTGTATGCCCGGTGTGAACAAGGTCTTAGGCCCTTTTCACACGAGCAGACCAATTGGGTCTGCCTGTCCATTTTTCAGGCAGGCCCAATCTGGCCACTGATTGTTTTCTATGGAGAGGCTGATGTAAATGGACATGTGTCCATTTACACCCGCCTGCATCCGATCCAGTCCACTAAAAACAGATGGAGGGGGATCCCTTTGGGGAAGGGGGGTCTTTGAGATATCAGAAGTCTTAACAGACCCGCCATATCTCTTTTTGAGACCTCTGCATTAGCAGAGCAAACACGGACATGTCATCCGCCTGCTCAGCGGGGATCAGCAGACAGATCCCCGCTGAGCAGGCGGATCTGCTTGACAGAGTCTGCTTTTTTTTTTTTTTTTTACAATTTTTTTTAAAACCTTTTTTTTGGGGAAGGGGGGGGGGTCTTTGAGATATCAGAGGTCTTAACGGACCGCCATATCTCTTTTTTGAGACCTCTGCATTAGCAGAACGAACGCGGACATGTCATCTGCCTGCTCAGCGGGAATCAGCAGACAGATCTGTTTGACAGAGTCTGCTCCAATTTTTTTTTTCTTTCACTTTTGCAGTTTTTTTACAATTTTTTTTACATATTTTTTTTGGGGGGGGGGTCTTTAAGATATTTGAGGTCTAAACAGACCCCCATATCTTTTTTTTAGCAGAGCGGATGCGGACGTGTCACCTGCCTGCTCAGTGGGGATCAGCAGACAGATCCCTGCTGAGCAGGCGGACCTGCTTGACAGTCTCCTCCATGTTTTTTTTATTTATTTATTATTTTTTTACTTTTTACATTTTTTTACAGTTATATTTTTTTATATAATTTTTTTGGGGGGATCTTTAGTGAGATATCAGAGGTCTAAACAGACAACCATATCTCTTTTTTTGAAAACAGAGAAAGTCTCTTTCTCTGCAGCACTTTACATGAATGAAAAAGAAGTCTGTTTAGAGACTTATTTATTCATAAACTGACAATCTGAGATAGTAAACACTAGGTTTACTATGATCAGCTGATCAGCTGTCAGTGGACTTAGGAGTACCAATCGCCGCTTAGAGGTTTACCAAGCCCCCCCAAGCCCAAGCTTCACCTGCACCACCCCTCCCCCGCTCTCAGGCTGACAGCTCGCCGGAGCACAGTGTCGGTCAGCAGCTGCAGATGGCAGGATGGGAAGGAGGGATGCTGCTGGAGCAGGGATGGATCACAAGGATGGGGGCCAGTATGGGGGTGATCCAACAGGCAGGGGGAATATCTCTGGATCCCCTCTAAGCCCCAGCAGCACCTGAAGCTGGCGGGAGTAGCAGAGGAGGGATTACCGGCTTCTAAAGGTAGCTGCAGTGATCGGGTTTGCTGGGGGGGAAGGGTGTCGGATCAGGTGGGGGAAGGACCAGTGCTGAGGGACAGGAAGGAGGGGTGAAGAGGATAGTAAAGGAGAGTGGGGGGAGTAGTTTTAGGTGACAGGGAGCAGCGGGAGGTGGAGAGGCTGGGGACAGGGAAGCGGCAGCATGGGGGGGTAGTCACATTTTAGGTTAATAACTCTGACCATCAGCGGATTGTTTTCTGAACAATTCTGTTCTAAGTTCATGGTCATTGAAGTGACCATGAGCTTATAGCAGGAGAAGAAATTAGGTTTGTGGGGTGTACGGACCTGGACAGCTGCAAGCAGTGCTGTAGGTCCGAACACCGTACGGACCTGGCAGTAAAAGGGTTAAAAATTTATGTGGATAAAATTGCATTGCTCTGCAATTGCAGGTTGCACAATGGCTGGATATTATGGATAAACCCAAAACCCTTTCAATGCTGCCTTCCCAATACAATACCAAAATTATTGGTAGTTAGTGGTACCTAAACTCACCTGAAACTAAATTTTGGTCAGTGGTATTTTAAAGTGGTTGTAAAGGCTGAAGGTTTTTTACTTTCATTCATTCTATGTGCTGCTCCCCCCACAGCCCCCCTAATACTCACCTGAGCCCCCTCTCAATGCAGTGATGTGCAGGAGAGCCTCGGCTGTCCTGGGACTTCATCTCCTAATTGGCTGAGACAGCAGCAGGAGCCATTGGCTCCCACTTCTGTCAATCACAGCCAGTGAGCCAATGAGGCGAGAGTGGGGGTGGAGCCAAGCTGCGCCTCTATGTGTCTTATGGACGTATAGAGCAGGGCTCGGGAACAAGCATACACCGGTGCCCCATAACAAGTGGCATGCTATCGGGGGGCACTGGTCAAGGGGGAGGAGCCAGAAGCATTGGGGGGGGCCCAAGAAATCATTGTACAGAGCATGTAAGTATAACATGTTTGTTGTTTTTTTTTAAAAAGCCAAACATTTAATATAACTTTAAACTTTTGATGTCATTAGGGGTATGTGCTTTTGTTTTTTTTTTGTTATTTTTAGACTGATTTATCATGAAATATTGAATTTTTTGAATGTCACTTTGTCATGGTTTGGCACTGAATCACTAGAGTTTGGATGTTTGTATTTTATCTAATCATTTTTTTAACAGAAGGAATGTTTATTGATATAAAACAGCAGTGTACATGTGCATAGTAAGAGAGATCAAAAAAGAGAAATATACATCCAGGGATAAATTACATAAATGGGATTAAGGTGGTCAGAGATATTCAGTTGGGATAAAGATAGACATAGTATACTTCAGGGTATGTCACCTTTAAAATAGAAACATACATCAACTCAGCTGTGTCAGAAACTTGATATAAGGGATATAATACAATGTCATACCACATCAGAAACAGGAGAGGAGAGAAAAAAAAGGGGGGGGTGGAGGGGAAGGGGCGTGAGGGGGAGGCGGCAAATAATTATATCATGGGACTACACTATAATCGTGGGAAGGTCAGGCGCCTTCCAGCTAGACAATATAGTTTTCTTAGTATATTGCATAAAATATAAAAAGTTTAGTATGTCTTTTAGTAGGCAAGGTGTCTGTCTACCCCAGTAATAGGATCAGGTGCTCAAGCATAAGGGACACCCCACTGATTATACTTATGTCCCTGCGCAGGCCTACCTGGGGCCTCACAGTAAGCCATATCACCAGCGGAGAATGATCCAATACCCCCCTCTGTGCATATTTCACCTTTTCCACCAATGGGAGTGCACCCTCCGTGCCCACGTGCAAATCAATACGTGACAATGAGGAATGCGAACCGGACCACGCCAGGATGCTTCAAACGCCAGACATCTGACCAGCCCACCTCCGCCAAAAAGCGGGAGAGAGCCGTTCTCCTCCCGAGGCCAGGGGCTCGGTCGGGTGATGCCTATCCTTGGCAGGGTCCAAAACTCCATTGAAGTCCCCAATCACAAACAGAGGCACAGCAGGTTTATCTAATGTAAATGTCAATAGCTCCGGGTGTATCCCAAAAGAGAACGGAGGAGGAACATACACAACCGCCAAAATACAAGTGACCTGAAAAATCGTGCAATAGCAAAACACATAGCTCCCTTTCGGGTCAATCTGCACCTGCAGTTCCTGAAAGGCAAGGGATCTGTGCACCAGGACACACACCGCCCAGGAATATGAGGAGTTAGTGGAGTGGTACGCCCAGCCCACCCAGGAATACCGCAGGCACCGTACAGAGTCCTGCAAAAGATGAGTCTCCTGTAAGCCAATGATGGCGGGATGATACTTTCGTAGCAGGGTAGCCAACATTGTCCTCTTTAGGGGGCAGCCAAGACCCCATACGTTCCAGGACACTATCGGAACTCCAGCCATGCTAGGTGAAACAAAAAGTAGAGGGCCGCGCCCCCGAGAGCTAAGTCCCAGAGAGCAGTCCAGTCAAATAAGGCGGCACAGGTCATCACTACCAGTAGAGGTGACCATGTAGAGCAATCCTTGAAGACCTGCGATGTGTGTATCTTCTCAACAGCAAGAATAGTAAAGAAAAGAACTGGTTCCAATAGGAAAAGGCACAAGGGTGCCTCAACACAGTACATTCTGCGAGTGGAAAGTCCAACCCGCCCACTTCGGGAGGTGGCTGACAAACTTGCGGCAGCCAAACTTCCCACAAGGTGCAACTGTGCTCAAAAACAATCGTAATCCAATAGGGAACACGAAAGCCTTCCACTATCATCCGTGAAAGCATTCATGGTGAGGAGCGTAGCATTCCATTCGCCAACAGATTGTTGTCCCTGGCCGGGGTAAGTGTACAGAGTGTCTCAAGGGGTTAAGAACAGCCCAGTAGCATTGTAGGATCCCCCACGCCCCAGAGTCCTCGCGTCTGCGTTGGCGGAGTGAGGATTCATGTATATCCAGCCAGTTCGCTGCATCCACAGCCGTGTAAAAGAAATGTGCTCTGCCCTCCGCTGTAACTCTTAGGCAAGCCGGATACAACAAAGCATAGATCAGGCAAAGACGGCGTAGTCACTGCTTTACGTCCAGAAATTTAGCACGTTGTTTTTGCACCTCTGCAGAAAAATCTGGATAAAAAGACACCCGATTGCCATTATATCTGATATCAGCTTTCTCCCTCGCCAGGCGCAAGAGCTTCTCCCTGTCTCTGTAATGAAGGATTCTGGCCAGCACGGGCCTGGGTGCGTTGCCCGGCAGTGGTCTAGTGGGTACTCGGTGAGCCCTTTCCACGGCAAACAGGGGGGAGAAAGCTTCCTTGCCAGAAATTTCACACAGCCAAGTTTCCACAAAATCACAATCTCCGGGAGCCCCACTTTACGCACTTTGTTGCGTCTCAAACGGTTTTCTATATCGCCAGTGTAGGTTGGCCATCCTCCAGCATTCCCTCCTTCATCTCCTGGTCAGACTCAGGCTGCAATGAGAGACTGTCGGCCCCTGGGCCTTGCACTGCTACATCAGAGGCATATACAGCAGCAGAGTGCACACTGTCCACATCCTCCTGTCCCTGCAGCTCAGATAGCTTTCTGGCATACAACAGAATATCCCCAGGATGATCTTTACCTATGAGATGCTGAGCTTTCTTCTGGCCTCCCCGTCCTTGGATTTCTCAGTGCCTCATGTGGCACACTGCGGGGTTGCCGAGCCGGCGCCATTTTGGCCTGTAGCTGCAGCTACACTGTCTTCTTTCCCCTTACTGCCACGGGTCACGGCTGCACCGGAGCGCTGCATGTCTGGTATCGCTGCGATCAGGGGATTTTCCTACAGCAGAATCTGGTGTTAAAAGTAAGTAATCCGGCCAGGGAAAGGGTTAAATGTCAGGATCACAAGGAGGAAGCTCCGTGAGACAGTTCCTCTCACATGCCCCGTGCGGCCACGCTCCCCAATCGTACTAACGTCAGTACCACTGCCCTCCAGAAGTTCTGAAGAGACGGACATGACCATACCATGTGAATAAAGATTGCTACCTCCCCAGGGCATTGCGGGCAATAGTCATCTGAGTTACGTTAGATAACCGACAGTTTCTGTGGCTTGTAAAATACTCTATGGAGGAATTTTAACTGTATAAGCCAATCTCTTGTAGAGATCATAAGGGGAATATATTGTTGGAGGCTCTCAGTCCAGTCCCTGTCTGCCAGGTTGGGCACATCTCATTGCCAAACCTGAAACACTCATTTTGCACCAGTATTACCCACACAGGTGAGCCTAAGATAAATGGAGGATAGTGTCTTGTCTATATTACGGGTTATAAGAAGCCACTCAACGGAGTGTGGTGAAAGAACAATGGAGTCAGAAAACTGCACACAAAAACAGCATGCCAAAGCTGCAAGAATCTCAATTACATCCAGGGAGGAAGCAGGAGCCATTTTTTCAACTCAGCAAAAGAGACTAGATGACCATCAGGCACGATATCTCACAGAGTACTAACTCCATGTTGAGCCCAGACTTGTGAGTCAGGCACAGTCCGCAGGTGAGGTAATAGCGGATTGCCCCATAGAGGGGTGTAGGGAGAATTTTTTTTCGGCTCTGTGATAGACCCCTGGATCTGTCTCTATACCAATGCCATCGTTTTCATAGAGGTGGTAGGTAGCCTGTGGGTTGGACCTAGGCCCCCTATAGACCAGGTTGCTAAGTTCTGAATAGGACCCAAGTATTCCTGCTTCCAGGTTTACTGTGAGATTTGATCCTGTACAAGCCACCACCGCACCGGCACCAAGACAGCGGTCCAATAATATTTCTTAAAATTTGGCAAAGTCAGGCCCCCCTCATACAACAGAAGATGTAATGTGGACCTAGCAAATCTAGGGACAGAACCTGCACAAATAAAAGAACTGATGGCTTGGTCCAGTTTGGCGAAAAAGGAATTGGGGATACGAACGGGAGTGTGCCTAAATACATATAAACATTTGGGAAGAAAAGACATTTTGATTAGATTCACTCTGCCAACGGGTGTAATTGGTAGGTTTTTCCATATTGCGCACTTCCGGAAAACCGGATATAAATTGTCCTCCAGATACTTCGGTAGATCCTTCTAGATATAGATACCAAGGTATTTGAACTGGTTGACCCATTAGAGAAAGGCAGTTATATTAGGGTGGGTGGCGCCTGAGTCAGAGGGAACAGAACTGACTTATCTCAATTGATTCGGATGCCAGAGAATGAGCTAAATAAATTGATAATCTCTAGGACAGCTGTCAAGGATTGGCAGGCATCATTAAGAGGAGGGTACCATCTGTACACCTTTTCTACCAGGGGGAGCACCGATATACTATCGATTGCAGGGTAGGCTCAAAGCATCATTGCCAGGGGCTCAAGTCCTAGGGCAAAGAGGGCTAGGTAGAGGGGGTAGCCCTGTCTGGTGCCTCAGTGAAGCGAGAAAGATGCCATAAGGGGAGCCGTAGCAGAATCAGGTGTGCGCAGAATGGGTAAACAGGATGGTTTCCCCCTCCGTGGCTGCAGAGCTCCTCTCCTAGACATCTAGCCCGGTCGCCATCTTGGTCACCCCCCCCCCCCATCTAATCATTTTTAATATAATTTGTACAAGATGGTTTACGACTTTTTGCACTATATAGGGTTTGTGTTTCTGTAAAGCAGCACTTACAGAACCATCAGAAATCTGTAATGCACTCAGCCTTCCTGGCAAAAAGTGGGCAGAGATTCGAGTCTAGCAGGTGATCATTCCTTTGTTAGATGTAAATCAGGCTACATCCTAGTCTACACAAAAAATCCTTTAGGACACAACAGAAGCCAGTCATGCTGAAAACCAGCATTTGACCTGTGTGTGCTGATAGGGGGTTATCCCCTGCTGTCAGAACACAATAGAGCAGTGGGAGAGATCCCTGCATCGACTTTTTTTGTGTTGATGCAGGGATGCCAGTTTGTTTTTTAGTTCAACTCGCTGGTTAAATGAAAAATAAAACTAAACATGTATACCCTGCTATACATAAGTAGCGAGACACAATCCCTCTTTGCCTACAAAAAGTCTCAAAAAGTTACAAAAAGTCAAAAAAAGTTTCATTGTTTGATGGAATAAATGCTACAGTAATATAGTTACATAGTAGGTATGCTTGAATAAAGACAACAGTCCATCCAGTTCAACCTGTGTTGGTGTGTGTGTGTGTGTTTGTGTGGATAATCATTTCCCATATCCCTGAACAATGTGTTCGCTAAGATGCACGTCCAAACGTCTTTTGAAACTATCAATACTTTCTGCTGGCACCAGATGATTGTGAAAGAGAGTTCCACATCCTTACCACCCTGACAATGAAAAACCCCCTACGCAACTTAAGGTAACCTTCTCCTCCAATCTCATTGTGTGGCCCTGTGTCCTCTTACACTCCCCGAGACTGAATAGTTTCCTACCTACACTGGGATTACCACTGAGATATTTGTACATCACTATTATATTTCCTCTCAAGGGTCTCTTCTACAGGGGGAAGAAATGTATGTGCTTGTAGCCGTTCTTCGTAATTGAGATCATCCAGTTCCCATTTTAATTTTATGCCCTTCTCTGAACTCTCTCCAGCTCCAGCACATCCTTTCTGAGGATTGGTGATCAGAACTAGATGGAATATTCCAGATGTTGCCGAAACAGAATTTTATAAAGTGGCAGGATATATTCTCACTTGACTTGACTTTGTGAGTCCACAAATTGTTCCTACACTAGTGGTGACTACATGCCAAGTTTTTTGACACCTTCAAGAAGGTGTATCACAAAAAAAAAAAAAAAAAGAGAGACATTAACTGTCTAGCTACTGTATATAGTCTGATTGGATAAGATCAAAGGAATAATTCATGAACCACTGACAAAGTTCAACTTAGTCAAGTTTTGCAAGGAGCCTGCCCGAACCATCCAGTAGTCTTGACATTTCTATTGAAAAGCTCACCTACTTATGAATTGGTAAAATAAGTAACAACAAAAAGGAAGCTTTGTTAGGAGAGGAATCTCACTGGTACAAAGACAACTCCATAATAAGAAAAGGTTTTATTATGTTCTGCTCAGGTGGGAAAGACATCTCCTCAAGGAGAGGAAGATTAATTTTTTTTCGAATCAGACTTTGGAACCTCAGGGGAAATCAAACATCAGGTGCAATCCAATTCTGAGATGCAAAATTTACTGACCCAAGCTGTTCAGGCTCAGGCAGGTCAGGCTTAGGTTGAAATGCAACAATTTCTCACTGATTTTCAAAGGACAGTGGTTTTAAGTGGTTCAGGTTCAAGCAGGGATTCAACAATCTCTCACTGATGTTCAGAAGAAAGTGATTACCCTGGCCTCAAAAGGGAATGCAACAAAAAAGCTAAATTGGTTAACACCGGGTAACTTGCTGGAAAGAGATGGTATGGCAGTGGAAAGGCTAGACAATTTAAAGAACAATGCCAAAAAAGAGACCATCCCAGATACATTAAAGGAAATTATGAAGGCTGTGAAAGAAAGACAGAACCAGAAATCATCAGGAGAACTTTAAAAGGTCTTAATGGAAGGATTCAGTTGAATGTCCAGTTGCAAAGAGCTACATGAAATCCATCTAGAAGAGAATCACTCCTACATCTTTTTATTCTACTACTTCTTTCAATAATGGTGGAGAAGCATTCATTGTTTCTGCCTTAAATTCACCAAAGTGGGTAAGAAACAGAAGAAAAACATGTCAAAGAGAATCTCGCCAAGAGAAAGCTAAAGGTGGAACAGAGGAAACACCTCCTTTCTATGGAGTGACTGAGAACAGAAAACAGTGATTTGCGCAACATCAAAACAAAAATCATGGAATAGTTGTCTTTCGCCTGATTTATGAATTTTCAGTAAATTATGAAAAATTGGTGTAATCGGGTCACACACGGTCAGACACTCCACAGTTTTGGGAGATAGTAATCCCAAAGACCTGCCCTCATCATCCAAAATTTAAAAAAAAAGGGAAAGTAGGATTAGACAACAAGGACCAGTAGGTGGCTACATCACTTAATTGTCTAAGGGCTTTATCCCTATATTGCACTGCATCGAGTACAACCACCGCTCTGCCCTTGTCAGCTGCACTTATTACTAGATTGTGATCCCTTTTCACTTTTGGTATCGCATCAAACTCCTTCTTATGAATACTAGATCTGAAGGAATCACTATGAGCTTTAGTTTTTAACCGTTGCAACTACCACCTCCTGAAAGCATTCTACTGCGGTACTCAGGGGCTGTATTGGATAAAAATACTTTTCCCCACTAACCAATACATTACTGGAGACACCATGAATGAACCCCCTTAGAATGTGTCTGTTTGTATAAAGTTTATTGAACTCATGATATGATATTGGTGGCTGTTATTTGTTAATAAACACAACATTGCAGAGTATACACCGGAGTGCTGGTTCTTCTTTGCTTATACAGATTGTGTGGATGAGGAGTCAGCTGCCTCTGCCAGAGCACTGGTGATAAAGGCGCATTATAATACTGGGAGGTAGTAGCACCTACTTTCGTGTAGTTGGTAGCGTTATATCTTCTACCTGGTCTTTTAATGCTGTTAGTGTAAAAATAAATCTCTCCAATGTGTACAGAGACAGCAACAAAACATACTAATACAGGTTGTCCTGATGCCACATCCCAATGTACATATTGACATAAAAAGTAATAAAACCTGACAGACATGTTGACCCTTCCTGACTTCATCCAGAACTAAAGAGAACATTTTGGTTTGAGCGAGACTTTAAGTCAAACCACAGAAATTAATTTTAAATGGTTGAAAAAGGAAAGGGGTACTACATATTTAGGCGTGCTATTCTGAATAAGCCCACATGTCTTCAAGTATGGTCAGTGCAAACCTGTGGGGTTCTCAATGCATGGGCAATACTCCCAACAGTTTGAAAATTACATAGAAATAATTGAAGCAGACAAGTGGTTCAAGTAAACTTAAAATGACAATATACCATATTGGGTATAATGTTTGGTTGATGCTGATCTTTCATGCAGATTACAAAGCTGCTTCATTGTCACCTCCATTGATTTGAAGCAAAGGAAACCAAATTGTTTTTGGAATTCTCTACGGATTTAAAGGACAGAGGACTTCATAACACCACAACACATTACACAGTGTTTCTCAGGCTCAAAGAGCAGTAAATAAATATAATATTAAAATATCTAATGAGAAGAAATTTGAAAATTATATCTATTTTTATACCATTTAATTTGGAAGATTGATAAACAGAATCTAATCCTGCCAACATTTTGATATGGGGGCTATGACTAACATGCAGCTGTTATACATGCTTATGACTTGTTTACATCTCTCCAAGCATATATTATCCAGCTTTAAAACTACAAAATACATGCAAGCACAAGGCTGCATTTACATAAGCTTTTTCGCGGGCTTGTGGATAGGGAGGGAAGAGGGTGCACTTTAAAAAAAATTACAGAACATGTTTAAAGCAGGAAGCTGTGATATATACAATATATATATATATATATATATATATATATATGTATATATATATGTTGTATGAGATGCTGTCACTGTGAAACAGGTGACATTGGCTCAGTGCTGGACTACAGAGCATCGATGTGGGCTATAGAAAAATGCTGTTTGCAGCTTTCTTTGGGTTTTGGTATTCCTGCACAGGGATCTGTAGTTTGGAGATTCCAAAGTGTCTTGGGTGGGACGAAATCTCCAACCCTGTGTCCAGGTTTTGTGGAGGACCAGCAGGGTGTGTGCTCAGGTGCGCACAGCCCTTATAATGAAGGTATAGGCATACCTCAGGGCTCCCAGTTGGAGACGGCTAATCCCAAGAGAGACAGGAGGTCTCTAGGAGTCAGAGGCTGTATGTGGCAGCCATAGCATGTGTGTCTGCAAGAGACAGTAAGCAACCTGAGGACTAAGGCCTGATGAGCTGTGTGCGTTAGAGTTACCCTTCAGCACTAAAGAACCTGTAGTCTGGATGACCAGCGTAAAGTGAAGAGGTATTGTGGATACAGCTGAGTGAAAGTTAAAGAGCCAGGTGAGCTAGCATTTTCCATGGATTCCCTGTGTGGGAAAACTAATGTTATGGCCTTTTTCATTTGCCTTTTAATAAAAGTGGGCTACCAGGCCCTTAAAATATAGTTCCTGACTAACGTGAACTTACTTGAAGATGCATTGACCACTAGAGCTAATGGTCCCCCGTGTTACAATACAAACACACACACACACACACACACACACACACACACATATATATATATATATATATATATATACACACACACACACACATATACAGGGCCACTGTTAGAAGTAATGGGACCCACTACAGCCTACCTCAGTCTACCTGACAGGGCCCCAAAAAAAAAAAGGATAAGTGCTATACAGCACCCCCCTCCTGCGCTCAGAACCTAGTAAATTGTAATTGTAATCTGCAATGTTTTTGGGCAATTAGCTGTGTAGCCACGCCCATTTGGGCGATATCTCCTCC
This sequence comes from Pelophylax lessonae, assembly GCF_965119305.1. Lineage (NCBI taxonomy): Eukaryota > Metazoa > Chordata > Amphibia > Anura > Ranidae > Pelophylax > Pelophylax lessonae. Next base: position 297,468,236 of record NC_138771.1, read on the forward strand.
CACATCCCCAAGGGCCATGGGGAGGCCTGGTCTTCCATACCATATTTAAACAACGGATTTGACCATGGTCTCCAGGCTCTGAGGAAGAGGCATGGCCTCGAAACGCGTCAGACCTCTGCTTCCAGTAAAGATGTTGGTCCTCTGGTATGAGGCGGTTTTATGCAATTGATGTGCCTGAATTTCACGATTGTTTGTGAGTAGCTGATTTTAATTTTTATCTAATAAACTAGCTGAGGATAATGCGCTAGGCTGGTGCGCCCTTTCTTTGTTTTGTATTTACAGTACCTGACAGGGCCCCCTTTTTTAACCTCCTTAGCAGTATTCCCGAGTGTGGCTCGGGGTTACCGCTAATGGCACTAAAATTCTACACACTCGGGGTACCGCCAGGGAGCATCGCTTGATCCTGGTAGAGGTTACTTACCTTGTCTCTGGGATCCCACGATGTGTCCCTGCAGCATACGGCGGCCGGATCTTCCGCCCGATGCTGTGAGCCCCGGCTTCCCTCTCCTGCGACGTGACGCTCGCAGGGGGGTGGAACCGGCAGAAAATTTGAAAAGTAAAACACACAAACACACTGATATATTGTAATCCTATTGGATTACATTACTAAATAAAATAAATTGACATTAGTTTGCCCCCCAGTGCCCTTTCCTGCAGTTTTACTGTACTTTTTATATATAATATATATATATATATATCTATAATATATGTATACATATATATATATATATATATATATATATATATACTTTAACTTATTTATAGTTATTTATTATATTATAATCTATGATTTTGTGTTTCAAACTTTATCATACCCGAGATGTTATAAAGAAGAATGCACAGTAAAAAAAAAAATCATATGTAAATAGTTGGTTTGGGCTGCTCGTCCTTAAGAATTACTAGCAAAATAATGTTAACGCTTTCAGCACCTAAAATCAGAAACAATCGTACCGCCAGGGAGGTTAAGGCCCAGGCCTGAGCTCAACCCCCCCTTCATAGCCTGCAGGCAGTGTGCGTCATGGAGAAACTTGGGTGTGGCAAAATTGTGCTAATAGTGGGAGGGATTTAAAATGTGTGCATGGGTCAGGAGAGGGTAATGTACATTGTTCAGATGTCAAGAGTGGGTATCGCATAGCTTAAAGTATTCAAGGGTATGTAACATGCAGATTGCAAGGTTTAGGAGGGGTAACGCACAGGCAAAGGGTGCAAATGCAATGGATGGGGTGTAAAGGCAATGGATGGAGTGTATTAATGCTGCAGCACTGGTGCTTTGCCCCACCGCAAAAATTATCCCCCAGAGGCTGAACATTACTAATTCCACTGAATGGAATGCATACAAGGAGGTTTTTAATGCACACAGTACACTGGACGGTGGTCTGAGGTGGCTTCAATGCACAGTGCCCTGCATGGTCTGAGGAGGCCTGTAATGCTGCACAGTGCTCTGGATGGTGGTCTGAGGATTAGCGGTGTAATGCACACAGTGCTCTAGACGGTCGGGAGGCCTGTAAATGCTGCACAGTGCTCTGAATGGTGGTCTGAGGAGGCCTGTAATACTGCACAGTGCTCTGTATGGTGGTCTGAGGATTAGCGGTGTAATGCACACAGTGCTCTAGACGGTCTGGAGGCCTGTAAATGCTGCACAGTGCTCTGAATGGTGGTCTGAGGAGGCCTGTGCTGCACAGTGCTCTGAGGAGGAGGCCTCTAATGCACACAGTGCACTGGATGGTCAGGCTGCCTATAAATGCTCCACAGTTTTCTGAATGGTTGTCTGTCTGAGAAGGCCTGTAATGCACAGTGCTTTAGACGGTCATCTGAGGAAGCCTGTAATGTTGCACAGTGCTAAGCACGCCACAGTACTAAGCATGTTATGGTAGCTACCTTGCTTGCTGGGAGGAAAAAAACTCACGGGCTTTACAGGCAGAGCTCCAAGGAGACAGGAAGTTTATGTGGGTACACGTTCCTCCCTAACATTTTCATTCCAGTTTAATTCTTAATTCTTAATTTTCATCAACGGCATATTTCCAGTGACGAAAACTAAATTAAAATTACCCCACATTTTTGTCAATTGATGAAAACTATGACGAAAATGATTTCCATTTTCGTCATAGTTTTCGTCAATTGATGAAAAGGTTGGGGTAATTTTAATTTAGTTTTTGTCACTGGAAATATGCTGTTGATGAAAATTAAGACAAAATTGTTTTAGTCGACAAAATTAACACTGCTATCAAATGCCCTCTGACAGCAATTTACCACAGATCATTCTTTATAGGGAGACACAAGTGTAAAATAATTCAAAGCTTTTGGGCACGTCAGGCTTTTTCAGAGGGGTAGATGGGGAACTCAATGCTTTGCTTCACTGTCATGGCAATTTTATCTCAGGATGCAGTTTGACAAGCAGAACTGTGATTGTGTACAGTTGTGCAGCATTGCAGGGTTACATCACATAGTGAGGAGGCGATATAATGCCTCCTCACTGCCTGTCAAATGCCCTCTTAAAAGCAATCCAACGTGGGTCACTCTTCAAGCTTTCAAAGAGCACTGCAAAGATTCTGCAGCAATATTTTAAAAAACGTCCCCAGGCCCCATCTGTTCAGCATGGGGTGGGGGGCAGAGAGGGAACTATTTAATGACTTTTGGGTGTGACGTACTAATCAGCAGTGCCATGTTTCGACATAATTTAAGTCTCGGCCCGATACAGAAGAGGCCAAGACTTTTTTTTTAATTTTTGGGAACTGCGGTGAAGGAGAATACGCTGCCTGCACCCAAAAGGCATTCAATGAACTCCTTTGTGCTCGCAAGTCCTATTTGTTCAGAGGGGGGAACTGGAACAGAAAGGGGTCTATTTAAGACTTTAGGGTGCATGTGGAGCAATCCCTGCAATGTGGTTCCTGATAATAACATTAATGTCCGTCCTCTTCTGTATCAATCTGCAGGGACTTTAATTTAATTGGTAGCAAACGCTGCACTTCATATTACTTATACACCCGAAAGTAATTAAATAGTCTCTTCTGCCACTAACATGTTCTGTAGTTTTAGTTAAAGAAATAGAGTCTCTAAAAAAAAAAAAAAAAATAGACATGAGATCTAAACGTTGTGTGTGTTCTTTGTCCAATAATACCTGTAATTCTTCCGTGATCCTGACCGGTTTAATATCAAGTCTCTCTTTAGCAGTATGAGTAGACCTTTTCTGCTGTTCCCCAGGGACATCTTTTAGAGGATTGAGAGAGAGTTCTGCCTTCTGCTTTAGAATACTTAACTTCTCTTGCAGTGACAGGACACTAAGAAATAGACACAAGCATAATCAGAAAATTCACATTATATCCTGCAAAGCTCTAACAAAGCCTGCATTGGTCAATGTTTGTTAATATGAAGAATGCGGACCCTTCCATTTCATAGCAAAGGATTGGAAACAAAGAAAAAAAAGACTATTATCTTTAGAGGTTGCTAGGGATTATTTAAACTGTAACAAACTGACTTTCCCATATTATAGTGCCTAGTTTGGTACCAACATCAGCAGATCCAGCATCATAGTACCAGTAGACCCTCTCCTCTGATTTTTTTAACAGCCTTTTTTTTTTTAGTATTGCTTCCACTGATTGGCAGTGAAAGGAGTTCCTTCTCCCACTCACCACTAATGTAAGAGGGTCCTATTTCACTGACCACTAATCAAAGAGAGTAACTCTCTTACTGACCACCCATTTAAAGAGGCCCTTAGCAAGTTTTCTAAGGCTAATGTACAGCAGGATTACTACTTAAAGCTGAACTTCACCTTAAAAGGGAGGTTACACTGATTCTCCTCCCCTCCTCCTCCTTCTACTTTTGCTACTTTTTCTTTTTTTTAGGAGCGGGTACCTATATCTGGCAGCTTTTATTTAACCATACCTCTTTTACACCCCTCCCACTGTCAATGCAGTTAGGTAGCACACGCCATTCGGCATGATGCGTCACATCATTGTATTCTTTTAGCATGCCCAAGGGTAACCCAGGCCTTTCATAATCCTGGTACTCCTGACATGCTCACATTTTGATTTGACACTTACCGTGACAAAGGCATCCCAATGTAGCCACACAGAAGCTCTTTTGGATCACACTTTCTAAGGTCTCTAACATTTATAGTCTGCTTGTTGTAGGCATACATTAGCAACACCTGAAATAAAAAAAAATGGTAGAATTGGTAAATATATATTGACACACACACAGTATACACACAATTGTGTGACTCTGCACTAAATTATTGTTTGTGAGCATCATTCTTTATTTTCATTTAGATCAGAATTATTAAATATATGTTAAAATATATACATTTGTAAGTTTATCTTTTCAAGTTATAGTTCTCACTACCAAAACTTCAATAAGGCAATATAAGGAACAATGACAATATAAAGCACTGTAACCCATGATAACCATTGATATCTAATCGACTATTAGCTTACAGTCAGAAGAAATTTGGTTTCTGTTTTCTTTTACTGTACTTTGTATTTTCAGTTGTCTTATAAATGAGTTTACATTTTTTCAACCTAAAGTATATTTTATTAACCAGATTTATATATTTTGGAACCTCAACTTCTGGTAGTGAGCGATACGTGCCCACTAATGCTAGCTCGTTTTTTTCTGCTTTAATATGCCATTTATACCTTGGCATCTCTTAATCCAGCCAAAGACGGTTCGAATCTCAGCCAATTCAGCAGGAACCAGCCAAGATTAGAACCATGTATGGGCAGGCCTAATTTTGATTAATCAGCTTGGGTGCAACCAGCCTGCCAGATTTTACATGGGATTATTGCAAGTGGCTGTTAAAGTCGCTTGCAATAATCACTATCTTCACTCACCGCCAGGAGAAAACAATGGCTTGCAGAAGGGATTCCCCTGTTCACACTGTGTGTTGATGGGGGAATAGAGAAAATTTATATCCTGCAACCTGTGGCTGCAGTAAAGAAAGTCCCTCTGTCTATGGCCAGCCTTATCCACTTACTAATTCCTAAAGTGGAACTTTAGTCAGAAAATGAATTCCTATTAGATCACTTCTGGCTGGCCCCTTTTGTGGATATAGCTATGTATTACATTAAAAATAGGTGCCTATACAGTTTAAAATCCAGTAGACTCTCTCACCCTGCTCTGTATACTGTATGCTCATTTGCTCTTTATATTTAGGCACTATGCTAAATAGAGGCCAATCTGCTGACAGCTTAAAGATTTACTGCTGTTCAGAGGCTTTGGGTTTCAGCAAAACGGCAGCCACCAGCAAGAAGAAATACATTTTCAGTACACACTAATTTTGGTAGCATGTTTTTTTGCTAAAGAACATTATTTTTATCAAGTTGTTATGGCTAAAAGTTCCACTTTAAAGAGCTGAAAAGCTGAAGCTAAAATTACACAAACAGCTAAATGAGTCTGAGGTGTGACTTTTACTCCCTTAACTGGAGAGGGACACAAATCAAATAAAAAAATGTGTATATAACTGAAAAAATAGAATGTAGGTCAATGCTTAAACAAATAACTAGACTAGATAACTTATCAGGTAAGTAAAGATTGGGGGGTGATATGTGCGCTGTCACTTGGGTATTCAAATAGGAGGAATTCCTAGAATGTATTGCAGCTGATGATGATAATGAGATTAGGTCCTATCCCACCTGCAGCCAGCCCTGGTAAATTCACTAAATACCAATCAATATCAAATCGCAAAAGTGAGTCGGCGCTGGTGGGAAACAATCTCAGAAGGGGCTCAAAAGTGAGTTCCCTATTCGCATACGTGTAATACAATCTTCTTCTGATAAAATATGGTGGGAATTATCATGTACACAATTCTATAAAAATTGTGAGAATATATAAAAACTGCTAAAATGACAAAGTAAATCCGACAGTGAAACAGTCTAGTAAATTCCGAATCATAAAGGCTTAGTATCCGGATCCTAAAACAAATGGTGTATGTATCTTCTGTTTGTAAGAGTTGGACACATATTTTAGGATTCAGAATTTTATCTGTATATTTATATTGAAGATACATACACCATTTGTTTTAGGATCTGGATACTAAGCTTTTATGATTCGGAATTTACTAGACTGTTTCACAGTCGGATTTACTTTGTCATTTTAGCAGTTTTTATATATTCTCACAATTTTTATAGAATTGTGTACATGATAATTCCCACCATATTTTATCAGAAGAAGATTGTATTACACGTATGCGAATAGGGAACTCACTTTTGAGCCCCTTCTGAGATTGTTTACCACCAGCGCCAACTCACTTTTGCGATTAGACTAGATAACTAGCACCCCACACTGTATACAAAAAAAAAAATTAGCCCAGCTCTGCTCAATGCTAACCAAACGCAGTCGGGCTAACAATATTATTACTAAGCCTTTGTGCTGCTTATTTGACTATTACTTCCTACTTCATGACAGAAGTCACTATGCCCTTGCCAGTTTGCTCTTCAGAGGGTCTCCTATTGGAAGTCCCATGAAAAAATAACCACATTCTCTCAATTGTGATAACCAGACACCCAATACACTCGTACACATGTTTCTATTGTTATGGTTAAAGGCCAGTTTTTGAGCTCTGTACCCCTTTCCCCTGACTCCTTCATCTCACTCTCGTCCTCTTTACCTGTCCACTCCTTCTTGGTGTTTCTCACACACATGGGGCACTACTGGATGTACTTTCCAGCTTATTGTTGCATCAATGGCCCTCTTGAATGTACTATCTTAACATTAAAGGACTCAACTTTCTCAAAAAAAAAATGATAAAAGCATTTAGATTCTTTGCAGCCTGTAAGGCAGATGTGGTCTGCCCCCGGGAAACACACTACTCCACTTCTGGAGCTTCAAAATATTTCAGTCCCCTTTACCTGCAGGCCTTTTTCTCCTGTGACCTAACAAAGTAAAAGGGAACAATAATTAACTTTCAACGTTCAGCGCCTTTCTCTTGACAATCTTAAATTATGGACCCAGACCAAAAAAAAAAACTTGATATTAGCGGCCCTTTTATGTGACATGATAAGGCTGGTTTCATACTATGTTGTGAAAATATACTTTGTATATTAGCGCGCCAGGGAGACGATTTCAAGAACCTGGTAGAAATGTGTTTGTGAAAAATTATATAGTGATTTTTATAATTAAATTAATAGCAGCTGCTAGTAAAGTGCGAGTGCCAGTGATGAAAAAGAAAGTATTCACAATAGTGATACCTCTAGCGCTTGCTATTCCCTAGTGGAAATTCATAAATATTAAATAAATACTACAATTACATATATAAATTATTATATCAAATACATAAATAATTTAAATCACTCTCAAATAAATGTCCATCCAGTGTGTAGTGATAAATAATCAATAAAAATTGAATAAATAATCAAAGAATAAATAGTAGTCCAAATACAGTATAAATGGTTAAAGTGCTGGTGCTTCTTCCTTGATCACTTAGTGCTTCCTTCACCGTGAAAATAAATAAATTGCCCACTCACCAGATGCTGTGGGTTCTATATGTCTTATGACATTAGAACCAACCGTGCTTCAAATAAAGGATCCTTTCCCGGTTCGGATTCCCTCTCCCTGGGTATGGACAGTCGCTGCGGTTAGCCTTCCACCATGGGATGAGTCTCCTCCTCGTATAGTGGATCGAGGTAGGATATAATAATTTATATATGTAATTGTATTATTTATTTAATATTTATGAATTTCCACTAGGGAATAGCAAGCGCTAGAGGTATCACTATTGTGAATACTTTCTTTTTCATCACTGGCACTCGCACTTTACTAGCAGCTGCTATTAATTTAATTATAAAAATCACTATATAATTTTTCACAAACACATTTCTACCAGGTTCTTGAAACCGTCTCCCTGGCGCGCTAATATACAAAGTATATTTTCACATACAGTATAAATGGTTAAAGTGCTGGTGATCAAGGAAGAAGCACCAGCACTTTAACCATTTATACTGTATTTGGACTACTATTTATTCTTTGATTATTTATTCAATTTTTATTGATTATTTATCACTACACACTGGATGGACATTTATTTGAGAGTGATTTAAATTATTTATGTATTTGATATAATAATTTATATATGTAATTGTAGTATTTATTTAATATTTATGAATTTCCACTAGGGAATAGCAAGCGCTAGTGGTTTCATACTATGCCTCAAACACCATTCAAACCCCCTTCGACACACAATTTTTCCAGGCCATTGATTCACACAAGAAAGGGACCAATATAATCTGTGGAGACTCCAATCAGGCCATTTACCTAGACAAGTCACCATAAATGAAGACTCCCCCGTATCCGTAGTGCAACCCAGCTCATCATAAATACATTTTTATTCACACCATCATAGTTTTCCTAGGATTGAATATATATTCATGCCACATGCATCCTTTATAGATTCCTAAATCAAACCGGTCCCATGGTCAGACCATGGCCTGATACCACATGAGTCATAAACAACACCCTCCTCTCTAAAGCATCTTTTTGTCTTGACATCCAAGAAGGACTTAGAGAGTACATAACATTCAACACTTCCCAAAGTATTGGCTGCTATCCTCTAGGAGGCACACAAACATAAGAGGTACATGCATACATCTCACCTCCCAGATCAATAAAAGCAAATGCTTACATTTCCAACAACTGTAAAAAGAATTTCAGAGCCATCACTCCAATTTCCAAGCCCATCCCACCCCAGCCAACAGACTTGAGTTGGGTAAAGTCTGAGGCAAACTAAACCTTTTATTAGTGGAAACTGAGTTATTATGGAATCTGAAAAAAAACCAATATGCAGGTCTGAATATAAATATTTTTTCAATTATTTCAAAGCTAACAAACCAAACACACCCCTAGCCCTTAATGCAAACGTGACCATCACCCTAAATCTATTCATCCCAAAGTATCCAGAGAAATATTCTCTACCAACTACAGTCAAAGTCCTTCAAGAATTCTGTAAACACTTCTCCAAACAATACTCATCCCACTACCATCTTTTCCCATTCCAAGGCAGAAAGCTTTTTTAGGGGCCTAGCTTTACCCATTCTATCAGAACCACATAAGCATCCCCCTAGAACAGCCCATTATATACTGTATATGCTTCAAGCCATAAAATAGTTTAAACCTTAGAAAACACTGGGTCCCAATGACCTCTCTGCATCATATTAAAGAGTTTGTGGACTTATTTAATAGCCTTCTGAAGCAACAGTCTTTCCAGCAGGAAACTCTGGTTATGAAAACTATGATAATAACCATGATACCAAAACCTATTTGAGATGACACAACCTGCTCCAACTACAGACCAATATCTTTACTCAATCTTGATATTAGGCTTTTAGCTGAAATCCTCACCCTGTGGCTTATCTAAATATAGGCTCCCTGATTCAGAAAGACCAGGTTGGGTTCATCCTCCATCGACAAGTGATAATATCCACAGAGCATGACTTTTGTTACATGCCATAAACAAAAGAATTCCAGCTTACCTTCTATTTCTGAAGCTACAGAAGACATTTGGTCCCTTTCCCGGAAATGCCTGTTTTATATCCTTGCACGATGGTACTTTGGCCCACATTCCTGAAATGGGTATTGTCTCTCTACTCTGGACCATGTGCATATCTGAAATATTCTGGGTTAAAATCTGACTATTTAGCTAATGTGAGAGGATTCCAGCAGGGTTGTACTATCCCCCCACTGGTATTTGCATTAGCAATGGAATTTGAGCCAACAAAAAATATTCAGGGCACTGAAATTGCAGGACAAAATCAAAAACTCAGCCTATTTGCTGAAGATTTTTCTCCTCTTTTTTTTTCGCCCCGCACATTTGCACTCCTTCTCCACACAAATCCCTGGCCTTAAAGTGAATGGAACAAAATCAAAAGGTCACAATGTCTCCCTCCCTTCATGAGATCACCTTTCTCTGCAAAACACCTTCCTCCTCACCTGGGCACCTCAATCCCTACCTTATGGTGCTAACTACACCCACCTGCTAGCCAAATCAACTTCTCTACTGGCCCGCTGGGCCCCACTTAATTTAATGGGTAAGCAGAATTACAGCTGTCAAGATAATTCTACTACCTAAGATTCTCTACCTGATTTAGATCCTATCTATCCCAGTTCCTATGAACTATATATGAGTCTAATAGCAGTTAGTCCCTAAGTATATCTGGGGAACAACTAAACCAAGACTCCCTAAGGGCTCTTTCACACGGTCCGCCTCCGTAGGCGGATCCGCGCTGATCAGCGGGGATCGATCCGCAATCCCCACTGAGCCGGCGGATGACAGCTCCGTCTCCGCTTGCAGTACGGAGAGGGAGGTGTCACAGCCCCCACTGCTCTCTATGGGGAATCGGATGAGAGCGGACCGCCTGTCCGCTCTCATCCGATCCCATCCGATCCGATCCCCAGGACGGATGGAAAATAGGGTTTCCATCTGTCCGGATTTCACGGACAGGATAGGATGCGGATGGCAGCGGGTGTCAGCGGACATGTCACCGCTGACATCCGCTGCTCCATAGGGCTGAATGGGGCATCCGATCTGATCTGCCTAAAAAACTGACAGGCAGATCTGATCGGACCGCACGTGTGAAAGAGCCCTAAATCTACACTATTCCAGTGTAAGTTAAACCCAAAACCCATGCTTGGTTTGATATGAAATACTTTGATATGTGTACCTATTGTAAAATTGTATGTATATGCCTAACTTTATTGTTTAAGTGTTACGTGTTTTTGTTATGTGGTGTGCTTACTCTATATATTTAAAATTATTGTACTAACTCATTGACACATTGTGGAGGGGTTTAGCACCCTACAAAATAATCTATTGCTGGTTGCTAAATTGTGTAGATAATAGTGGTGTGCAGACCTGCATTGCTAAAAAAATATTATAAATCAGACAGAAAAACACTCCCTTCGGTTCAAACCCCAACTCTTTCACAAGGGATGACCATGCACTAAGGGATCCAAATAGCAATATTCCAGATATGCTGAAATTTTGACTCCAAACCGTATATTCTGCATACAGAATAAAAGTGCAATTGCAAGCTGATTGTGTTACTAAAACCACAACAGTAAAACCAGTCTTTATATGCAGTAAAGCATGCTTGTTATACTATGTAACCTAAGGGGTTACTACTCCGCATTGTGTAAAAAGGCTGTTTGATCCTGTCATCTCTCCTTCTTTTACCACACCCAATCTATCTGCTGATAGAACAGAGCCCTAGGAGGCACTCTGCACAAGCTCAGTTTGGTGCGTCAGGCGTTCCCCCTTTCCAAGAAGGAACCTGCCAAAAGTATGGTACGTGTCACTAATCTTCAACAGATAAAAATAGGATCCGCTATATCCCCCAGTGCCCAGTGTGTAAATAAACAATCTTATTGCTCAGACCAACATCACATTCGGGTTGCCACCTCATCACTTTAAACCAGGACACATATGAATTACACAGGTTCTGAGGCTGATATAATTCACATAAGGCACCAAGTAAGTTTAATAATCACCTTAATCAGCCACAGAACCTGTGTAATTAATGTGACCCTAGGGTAAGACAGCAAAGTAGGTCCGCTCTGGGGAGATACTAGAAATTGCATGTGTGTCAAACATAAGATACACTGAAGAAATTATCTCTGATTTTGCTAAATCAAACATCAATCCTTTTTAAATGGTGATTATGTCCTTGTGTGTCCATAAATGGAGGAATGATGTCTTCTCTAATTCTCTAATACAAGAATCCAATATGTACAGAAATTACAGTGTTGGAATGAGTTATAGACCCTATTCCACTCAACATTTCAAGTCTCTGACACCAATTGTCAAATATGTGGGTAGGGATTGCAGCAAGAGTCCACGTTACACTATATACCAAGCTGCCACTGAGTGGTGAAAATGGTTGATTTACACTGCGCTTTCTTACCCACCAGCACCGAACAGCTAAGTATTGCAAGCATTCTAATCTTCATAATTTTGCCAGAAGTGGCGAACAGATTATGTATTCTGGCTCAAGGTTTGTTTTCATTTTTTGTACAGAGTTAATGATGCCTAATAACTTTATATGTTTGAGTGAATTACAATGCTCCAAAGCAGAGACTTTACACATCGTGGCCACTGGTTTATGTATATAACTGAAATTAATTCTTGGCGAGATCCCTATCCACATATTGGACAACTGGTGTCAGAGACGTTATTATTGAATACAGTAGATTCGAATTTATTACTCATATGAACTGTGTAATTTCTGAAAATATTGGATTCTGGTATTAGAGGTTTAACAGCCAGTGGTGGTTAACAATTAAATACGTTCATTCCTCCATTTATGGATACACAAGTAGCTGGCCACAACTGAATATGATTGATGTTTGTTTTAGCAACAGCAGAGATGTTTTCCACAGTGTATCCAATGTCCGTTAGCTATCCCACTTTTAGTCTATTTGCCAAATGTACAGTTTTGCATCAATATATTCAGAATATCTGGAAATAAGCTATTCAGATCCTGTTGAGCATAGATATTCCTTATGGATGAAAGAAAGTTAAACTGAAGGGAGGTGGTTTAAATGTTTTAGTTTATATATATTATACACACACACAAAATATGGCACAAATATTATTCTGGACAAATGAAATATTACCATGGGATTTATGTGTCCCGGTTTTTCTAAAGGTGGAGAATAACACTGCATACAAAGCTCCTTGTCTAAAGCATTTGTTGCTATTTGTTCTCTTTCTGTTTTGCTATTTGCTGACATGCTGGAAGTCGATTTCACTGACTCTGGTGTTTTCTGATGAAATTCTTTACTTCCTGAATTTTCCTGTAACAGAGGAAATAAATCCACATTTAGTATGGCAAAACTAAACATATGGTTCAAGTATGGACATCTCATTGACAGTAGTTTGTAACAATAGCAGGGGCGTAACTACAGGGGTTGCAATTGTGACCCGGCCCCATCCTCTAGGGGGCCTGGGCAGCTTGCCTGTACAAATGGTCAAGAGGGGTGGAGGCAGCAGCATATTGAGTAACCGATCCCCTGCATTTTCCTCCTGTAGATGATGAAAACTTGCTTTCCCTCCTCTCCTTCCTACAGCCATTCAGCAGCTAGAAGGGGGAAATGGACAGGATTGGTCCCTCTAAATGCCATCCGCAGCGCCCTTTCTATCCAGCTTTCACTTTTTTTTTGCTGGGCTGGCCTCCCCTCATCCCCCCACAACTCTGCTGGCTTCCCCTCCCTCTCCCCCCAGCTGCAGCAGGGGGTGTTTCAGGATGGAAAGCAGTGAAGGGGCCAGGAAAATATGTAATTTACCAGCTCCTTCCATTTCAGAATGAACAGAGTCATCCGATCACTGACTCTGTCCATTCATAACTGAAGCATGGTAAACTGTGTTTACTGGCTGGGGGTCAGGGGGACCCTTCATCGTTTCTTGCACCAGGGGCCCTTAAAGTTCTAATTACACATCTGAACAATAGCAAATTATCTTTTATGTGTTTATATCTAGAATCATCAAGTGAAACACCAAACAGGTTAAACCTGTTAATACCCAAAGGTGTTTTGTGTATGGGTGAAATATTTCATTGAATGTGTATACTGTATCGCACATTCTACAACTTTGTGTATGAGGATTTAGTATGCTTCTTTTTTTCCCTAAACACTGGTCAATGGTTATGTAAAATTTTAAAGGTTTAATGAGAAATCTTCTTTACTTTTGCCTAAGCTTACAAGAGGCTGCCACAATTATTACTGTTATTAATATATCATGTTCTGTGATGCTGTACAAAGTGTTACAAAAACACATACATAAAAAACATTTGAAACTGAAAACATACCACCACAAAGTAATATATATATATATATATATATATATATATATATATATATATATATATATATATATATATATATATATATAAACATTTCGAACAAGATATACTATACAGGGGGATCTATAACAGACAGTAGATAATATTATTTGTTTGCCACAGGACATCACAGATATTATCCATTTCTTCATTTTAAGTTTCATTCATAAAATGCAGAGCGTCGCATGGAGCCCTACAAAAAAAACTGCACTAAGGACAGTCCAGCACTATTTTTTTTTATTTCCGATTCATTAAAATAAATGAGACCAAATGGGATAGCAACACAGCCGTTCTTTATTATTAATATATATATATTATATATATATATATATATGATATATATATATATATATATATATATATATATATCATATATATATATATATATTTTTTTT